>NC_048300.1:36914635-37119258 GCF_013100865.1 Trachemys scripta elegans
TCAGTTCTCCCCCTCTAAAATAGGAGACTAGCACTTCCTGACGACTGGGGTGTGTTGCGAGGATAAACACATTAAAGATTGTGAGACCGTATAAGTACCAAAGAGAAATCATCTTGGAGGCATGAAAGAAGGAACTAAAGCTCTGGCTACATAGCAGCTTTTTACTTTGCCTCTAGCCTGTAAGGGGCACGACTGGGTGAAGTCACAGTTTTTACCCACAAAGCACAGTTAATGACCAGTTAGGGCCAGATTCCACCATCCTTACACATGGAACAAGGTACTCTTAATAACTGGGGGATTTAGCCATGCATTATCCTGCTGTCTGCCTTGTCTGGCACATGGTTCCATTCCTGTATCAGCTTAAATCACACTGTTATTTTACTGTGCCTACCGAACTGGTAAAGCCAATCCTTCCTCCTCCTATAGCTCTGATCTGCATCCCTTAATTAGTGCATTCTCACTCAGGAAGACTGCCACTCTCTATGTCTGACCACAGGGTCTCTGTCCCCTGGGCATTAACACAAACGAGAACATTCCTGGCCACAACAGCCAGAAGACTCAGACCAATGGATAATGTTCCAGCCTTTCTTTTGCTGGACATACTGCTGACAGCATTGCTCAGCTTGCTGTTCTTCGTAATCTCTACAGCCACCACACCTACCTACTAAACCAACAAGGAGTCCGCTGGCACCTTAACGCCTAACAGATTTATTTGGGCATAAGCTTTCGTGGGTAAAAAACCTCATCTGAAGAAGTGAGGGTTTTTACCCACGAAAGCTTATGCCCAAATAAATCTGTTAGTCTTTAAGGTGCCACCGGACTCCTTGTTGTTTTTGTAGGTAGGTGTGGTGGCTGTAGAGATTACGAAGAACAGCAAGCTGAGCAATGCTGTCAGCAGTATGTCCAGCAAAAGAAAGGCTGGAACATTATCCATTGGTCTGAGTCTTCTGGCTGTTGTGGCCAGGAATGTTCTCGTTTGTGTTAATGCCCAGGGGACAGAGACCCTGTGGTCAGACATAGAGAGTGGCAGTCTTCCTGAGTGAGAATGCACTAATTAAGGGATGCAGATCAGAGCTATAGGAGGAGGAAGGATTGGCTTTACCAGTTCGGTAGGCACAGTAAAATAACAGTGTGATTTAAGCTGATACAGGAATGGAACCATGTGCCAGACAAGGCAGACAGCAGGATAATGCATGGCTAAATCCCCCAGTTATTAAGAGTACCTTGTTCCATGTGTAAGGATGGTGGAATCTGGCCCTAACTGGTCATTAACTGTGCTTTGTGGGTAAAAACTGTGACTTCACCCAGTCGTGCCCCTTACAGGCTAGAGGCAAAGTAAAAAGCTGCTATGTAGCCAGAGCTTTAGTTCCTTCTTTCATGCCTCCAAGATGATTTCTCTTTGGTACTTATACGGTCTCACAATCTTTAATGTGTTTATCCTCGCAACACACCCCAGTCGTCAGGAAGTGCTAGTCTCCTATTTTAGAGGGGGAGAACTGAGGCACAGAACCATGGACTGATTTCCCTGAAGTCACACACAAAGTCTGCAGCAGAGCAGGGAATGGAACCTGGGTCTTTTGGTAGCTTAAGTAAGCAGCCTAACCATTGGCCCAGCTTCCCACTCACCTCACTACTTTTAAAGCGCTTCTGTAAAGCCTGCCAGTGAGCATGTCTAGGCTGTGTTCTTCCTGCTGGCCCGGTGTGTGTGCCTCAGACCTAGACTGTAAGTTCTTTTGGGCATGAAGAAAACTGTTTTAAGGAACTCAGGGATTCTGTTATTCTAAAGCTCAGGTAGAGCCTTAAATGAATAATAATTAAAGTTAAAGCTATGATTTTTTTCATGGAAAATTGTTGTACATTTCATGGTAGATGTATGGGAAAACATGATGTGTCAAGGAAGAGGGAGCAGGGGGGCTCAGAGGGGAGGGGAGTTAGAAAGACAGCCTAACCTGGTTTGGGGAAAGGGGAGACTTGGGCAGGTGGGCTGGAGTGTGAGCCTGCCCTGCACTCACCCTGCAGTGGTGGCTCCTATCCTGTGGGGCTCTTTGCTCTGGGTGTTGCCACCTAACCCACATGGTCCCAGTGCCACTTAGTTTGGTGCCTCTGCCCCTCTGTAGATGGAGACAGAAGGGTGAAGGGCCAAATCTGATTGGCTTTTTGACCTAGTGCACAGGGTTGCAATGCCAGTCAGATGTGGCGTGTCCCCACACTCCCACTAGATGAAGACTAAGGGGCAGATGTGCCAAACCTGAGGGGTGTTGTGACCACGTGGTCCAGGTCATAATGCCCAGAGGGGAAAGGAGCCACTGCTGCAGGGTTAACAGACTTTATTCAAGTTCACAATCATCAAGAACGCCGTGACCTCTGCACCAAACTTGTAGCCTTAATAATAATAATCAGTAAACAAGTGACCCCCAGACTCTCTGTGGAACTGAGTATTATACTGTGATAGCATAGCTAAATAATAGCAGAGAGAGACACAAAAACACAATGGCAAATTCTAGGTGGTTTTTGGGTCTCAAGGTGAAAATCAGTGCAGGGGGTGAGCACAGAATAAAATTTGTTTCTATCAAATGTTGGCCCATGGATCAGGGGGCTAAAAACAAAGTTGTTAATGGAAAATCAAATGAATCCCAAGTAACTCTAAGACCACATTCAGGAAGGGATCCTTCTTTTGAACAGCAGTGTGGAGATTTTCTGCTTGGTGAGGTGTGGGTGGCTTTAGAAAGTCAGTTAAGAGGTGCTTTTTCATTCATTCTGAATCTGCCTATGAATCAGAGAAGGCTACCAGGAGATAATTCAGATGTCAAAAAGGGGCGGATAGCAGAAGGGAGGGGGGGAAAATGGGACACTTATGGTCTCTCCTTCCTTTCATTGCAGGATTTACTGCTGACACTGTCTGCAGATTTCTGTTTGCTTTACCGCTGGGAGTTAGAACTGGTGATCAAAGGCTAGTGCAGCAATATGTATGAAGGGAAATGATTGGTTGGACTCTCTGAGTTCTTTGTAACAATACTCAGTTTTGTTGTTTTAGGCAGTGTTCCACAAAGTGTAAGATACATTGTGTGACCACTAGGGAAGTCAATCAAACATTTTTTCCTTCTCAATTCCTTTTATACCGAAAACTAGTGCAACTTGGAGCATTGGGGGGGAAGCTTTAAACCCGTAGAGTGCCTGTTGCGCTTCCTGAGCCTCTTGTCAGGGACACATATTCCTCATTGAAACAATTCTGCTGACAGATATATTTTTATTGCCTATTATTCTCTCCCTGCAGTCTTTGTTACATTTGACTATAACATAACCTTTATTTTTAAGTGCTCATCTGCTCTGTCCTGCTGCTTACTTCCTCATCCAAAACGTATAATCCGCTGTTTTTTTTTGACATCACAATTGGTTGCGGTGAAACACATGGTCTGCTGTCCCTGTTTAGAAGAGACATGACTTCTTTCGTGAATAAAATATTTTCCATTTTCCTCTCTATCCCTTCCCCCACAAGAAGCTCTCTTATTCCATGGTATTTCATTTGAATTAAAGGGTTATGTCCCTATATATAGCTTTAACCTTTCGGTAGAGGAATAAGCTAAAGTGGGAGATGAAGGTAAAGACCTTGTTTTTCTGCTAGTATGCAAAATACAGAAAATGTGTCTTATACAACTGCTTCCGGGGTCCTTTCCGTCACCAAACTCTTATTGAATTCAGTGGTGCAGGATTGTGTCCCTAATGGACTTGGATATGCTGAAATTTAATTTATAGTGAAATAGGGACATCCAGAATGACTTCATTGCTTTGCAGTGTCCAAATTGCAATTTCAGTTATTGTGGGCCTATGCTATACTTTGTGCCCACCTTAAAAAAAAAAAAATCTCTACTTTACATACAAACCCTATCATTTTAGTCAGAATGACTTTTAGTTGAGATGAACAACCATGAAAGAGCAAAAATGAAGTCTCCAGGAAAGAGCATACTCCGTGCATCTCCTTTGTAGCAATCTGCAGTGAATGGAGTACAAAATGGTGGCTGCTTTCAAGCGAACAGTAAACTTTACCACTAGAAGTTTAATGGTACAAAAGATAGAAAACAATATTATAAGTTGCATAGCTACATACGGCACATCAGTAGGAGGGTCCCACCATGTAAGCAATTCCTGAAGAAGTTTTACAAAATTCTATGGGGTTCTCCTTTTATGTGAAAGAGAGCATGCCTGGCACTAGCAGCAGTCATATAAAACCCAGTTTATGAGTGCTCTCTGCAAGTCACTTCCCTCTGAGCTCAGACCAATACCACAATTCCACTTACTTATTGGACAAATGATTGTTTCCTTTGCATTCCATTGACTGCTGCAGACAAAGGATCTGATCCTGCTAGCTATTCTCTGATTTCAGAGAGAGTGGAAGGTGTTGGTATCGAAGGTGCTCATTATCTCTCAAGGGGAATTTAGGAAGATAGGGGCCCAATATTTTTTTCTTCAATTTTCCCATGCTGATGGGCGTATGTATTCTGAGCTGACTTTTTTCATGGGGCTCTGCCAGAGAAATCCCCTCCCTCTGCTTTCAGTAATTTCAAGCAGTACTGATAATGAACAACTGTGCGTCGAAAGCAGCAATCTGGACTGTCTGAGGAGAGATGTTTTATATTCAAGCAAATTTGGGCCCCAGACCATGTGTATGTCATCATTTTAGAGCAGAGAATTCCACCACTTTCCTGAAAGAGAGAGACTAAAAACTCATGGAACCACATAGCGATGTAACCATGTAATGTAATTTGCTTCTCGCTCTCATTTCATCCACTGCAAAGGGTTATAGGCTCCTTCCTGCCTTCCCAAGCCCCCTCTCTCTTTAGGCAGCTTTTACTTTCTCGCAAGATGAAACATAAGCACACAAGCCCCCACAGGAAAAGTCTGCAAGGCTGTCTAAATTATAGTTATGCTTTCAGAGAGAGGCCTACAAACAAAAATGTGTTATAAATCTTCTCCAAACTGCCCCCTCCCTCCACACAATGTATTATTTTCGTAACCAATCAGTCTTTTAAAATTCCTGTAAGAAGATAGACTGGTTAGTCAGTGCTTTATATACACTTTATATATGTTTACATTATAGATGGTCTTGAATCAAGCTCAACCACAAAATTTGGGTGAGTTTGTATCTAAATCAGAATGTCACTGCTTGAGGCCATCTTTTGTTTGCAAAGCCCTGTCAACACTAAAAGTACAACTGTGTTTTTCCAAGTTGTGTTCATCAGATCTGGTTACAACACACATGGATGTGTCCTCCCAGCACTTTTTATCTATCACCACAATAGCATGTCAGCTGTGTTTGTAAGTTTCTGGGAAAATCTGGACAGCTTTCCCAAACTACTCAGTTGCTCTCCCAACACGCTGGATTTTGGATCTCTTCCTCTCCTGCTGTAGGATCAGACCCTTGTTAGATGGGAAGGATAGTCTTGTGGTTAAAACAAGGGTTTAGTATTCAGGAAATCTGCATACTGTCCCCAGGTCTGCCCCTGATTTGCTGTGATACTTTGGGAAATTAAGATATGCTCTTTTTGCTTCAGTATAATATAAAAGGAGGATACTGAACTGGGCTGCTCACTGTGGTGGTGGTAGGCTAAATTAATGTTTATAACATGTGTTGAGATTTTTGCAGGGAGGAACTATAGAAAGTGCAACACCTTGTTACTAATTATTTTGTATAGAAGTCTGGCAGAACTTTCCGCCACTCAAACCCAAGTTTCTCTCTCTTTAAATTTTCTACACCTCAAGTTAAAACCATTCATAATACTGCTTCTGGCATCTAGGGCTTTCCGTCTGTTGTTATACCCCAGATATTTGTGTTTTTAATGAGGTGAAAAGGACAATGAAAGAAAAATAAAGGTTGAAGATTTCTGTCATCAATCAGAGCTGAAACTGACCAGGTATTGGTCTCCTCCCTTCAGCCTGATAAACCTTTTACAGTTCCTTAGTCTGGTTGCCTTCATGCTACCATATTTATCATGATATGGTGGGGTTTTATTGCTGATAATGGCCTAGTGAGGCCTGAGGAACTTTATTTGCTTAACCTTAACTCTCTGGAAGAGAAGTTAGCCACTTTGAACCTTTTAGCCTCTGCTCTTAAAAGTGTTGAAAGCAGCAACTTTAAATCAGGGCTTTTATTGCAATTCTAAACATACAAATAGATGCTCTGGTTCTCACAGAGTCAACATCAAAAGGCAAGAGAGTCTGGAGTGTGTCAACTATATATTGGCCATTCACTGTTAATCAGCATATAAATTGCTTCATATTAACTGAGATCTTTCACTCCTAGTAGTGTGTTCCTTCAGCATGCTATATGATGAATATAGAACCAATGCGAATTCTGAGTGACTTCAGTGAAAGCTATGGCTGTATAACTAAAAGCAGAATTTGGCCCCTTTTCTTTCTTTGGTACAATTGTACTCTGTTTTTCTATGTATATATATGTGTGTGTATATTTATATGCCAACTCATTAGCCTTCATTATCCACGATTTGGATTTTCTATTTTGTGCCTCTAATGAAGTCTACTAACACTGATGGTCTGGAGCAGATAAGATAAGTAAGATAATGGCATTATCAATGTGCATAATACACCAATAAACATCAAAGCAATATGTAAAATGGCCAAAAATGTTAATATGAAAGAGCAACTCTGCAAATGGTTTCCAATGATGTTCCAGCCTTATTGTGTTTGGTTTTTGCCTTACTTTTTTGTGCTGTCCTGCATGTGCCTCAATCATTGCTTAGCTCTAATGTCTTGTTTGTTATGTTCTTGTGTGTGTTTGAGTCTTACGAGTTAGAAGATTGCTTTTTCTTTAATTCTCTGGTTCCATAAATTGAATAATTCTCTAGAGGACCCGTACAGAACCTACGCTATGTTAGTTTATAGGTAGAGTATTCTTGTTAATTTGAGTACACATGCGTGTCTTTTGTCTGTTAGGTAAAAATTGTCAAGAATATGTAATTGTGTGTATGTGTGTGTGTGTGTAATGCATATAGCATACAAAGGTGTGCCTGGGGAGGGGAAGATAACTCTAGAGCATTACTTAAGCCAGTGGAGTTTTATACAGTTTTATATAGAATCTAATTGAATCCAGTTTTGGTTATATAATCACTTCCATGTCCAATGTAACTCACAACATTTTCTCCTTGTACCCCATTTGGATCTTCAGGAGCAGTGCAGGACTGGGACTAGGTGTGGAAAATGCTTTGATTTATCTAAATACATTTGTCACACGTGGGCTGGAAATGGTTTAAACCCTCCCCCACTCCCCCAAAAAACCCACCCCCAAATTCCCTCTCCTTTTATAAAATGCATGTGGACGCTTACAGTATCCTCAGCAACTGCTTGTCAACAGGCTTTGGACTGAGCTGTCATTTGTATTTTATTGAACAAACTATTTTTGACTGGTGATAAAACACAAGTGTCATCAGCTTTGAATGCCAGCAGTGCAGAGTAGGAAGTAAACCTGCCTAACTTTGAATCATAGGCTGCTATGTCCCAGTATGATCCACAAAACTCCTGCTTGGCTGCCACCTAACCCTGTAAGTGCCTAAACTCATTCTCTACTCAACTGATAGGCGCCAACTCCGTGCTTAGCACCCACCGGCAGCCAGCTCCCCCGCCCCGAGTCTCTCCCCCCTTCCCTGCACCTCCTGCCTGCCAGGATCAGCTGTTTTGTGGCAGGCAGGAGGTGCTGAGGGATGGGGGGGGAGCGGGGACGGGGCGGGGGCAGGAAGAGGCTGGGCGGGGGCAGGGCCTGGGGCGGGGTGGAGCAGAGGCAGGAAGGGTGGGGTGGGGGCAGGGCCTGGGGTGGAGCGGGGGCAGGAACGGGTGGAGGCAGAGCACCCCTGCGGCCCAGAGGAAGCCAGCTCTTGGGAACCAAGTTTTTGCAGTAAGAGTTCCTTAGGTCCCTATTTTTCTGACTCTGGGCAGATCTCCTGAGTTCTAGTCCAGTACTTTAACCACAAGAACATCCTTCCTCCATTTCCTCCCCCATTCATCCTTCCCCTCAGGGTCATTCCCAGGCCCATCTGTTATGATGATGGTCCCCTTGGTAATGCACATCATAACTGAGTACATGCCAGTTTTTGGACTAAATCAGGTGGGACAAATTTGACCCATTCAATTTTACTTCCCCAGGAGGCTGTGTGTTAGTGGTTAGAGGAAGGAGATTCGAGTGAAGTAAGAGGATTTTGTAGAGACCTGCCACCTCTGGCCAAGCATCAGGTACCCTTGTCAATGCTGGGCCCAGATCTACTGTTTACATCTGCCCCAGAACACACACCCATGCACCATTAAGATAACTTGTTCCCTGGAGAAGACTGACACTGTGCAACTGTTCTGTAGTTTTGTTGTCATGTGTCTAGATACAGATCAGTGGGATTTTCCCCCTTAAAGTTTCCTTATGTTAAGTGATTGTTTCTTTCCTTTGAAGAGCCTCTCGTTAGACAATGTTGTTACGCACATGGAAGGCATCCATTGTTTTTGCTGCTGTTACTTGGCTTGACGCTGTATTCAAGGAGTAACTGTGGGAAATCAGTGTTCCTTTTTCTAAACATAAATCAGGTTAAAGTGCAGTCTTCCTGCCTGCTATTGTTAATGAGACCATTAGAAAAATGGTAGGTACCAAATAAGCCAGAGAAAAAAATAGTAGGGCAATTTCTATCCTTTTAAAGTTGCATGTAATGTCTACCATAACCAGTGAATGGGGCCATTTACACTAGGGATTATATAAAATAATCTATAAGAAAGGAATAGTTTGGGTCAACTTAATGAATGCCAGGGAATAAGACAGAGAACATTAGACTCTGGGCTGCTTCAGTAGTAACATTCCTCTTCAGGCCTATGGGTGCCTAGGAAGGGAACAGTTACATATTTGCACAGCAAGCAAAGTAAGAAGAACTTGGTAAATATTGTCAAATCTTTAGCTAAGAATGTCATTGAAATAATTTGCCTCTAACCCTCTTGCTGGTTGTCACCGTAGGAGTTAGCTACACGTAGTCAAACTTAAAACCAGATAAGAATTCCTTTTGTGATGGTGGCTTTTATGCTTCTGTTTAAAAGATTGCCAGTTGAAAGACTGAATGAGAGAATTAAAGGCAAAATTTTCACAGCAGATATCTTATCAGTAGTGAAGAATAAGTGCAGAAGATACACCAACAAACTATACTACAGTCAGGGGATAAGGTTCATCTTTGAGGCGTAGAAAGGAGAATTTTGCCCTGACATACGTTCTGTTCAGTTCAGATCAGTTTTACAGAAAAGCTGCTGTTTCTATATAAAAAAAGAGATGAGGCTATTTCTGCTGCCATATTGTCTTTTTTGTTGCATAAATATTCCCAGTATATATTTCAGTCACATATTCTGTGTGAGGAATTCCTGTTGATGTCAGGCGAAGTGCCATATTCAGAACACGTGTGGGTTATATAATGGCGCTCCTTAGTGTGGATACAAGCAAAGAATTTAATCCTGCATCTGGAGTTAGGTCCAATTATTTTTGTTTAAAAAAAAAAAAAGATACTTCAAAGATAATGAATGAATGCTGTTTTGAAGAAACACATGCCATGTTACATATTGATTTGAAGACTTTACATTTTAAACCACATACCATGTGACAGATGGAATATTTCAAAATCTCTGATAAGGCTAATTGCATATAATAAAAACATGGGTCTCTGTGTGACAGGACGAGAACATTGGCCATTTGATCACCTGTGACGTTTTTAGAGGCTCTAGGGTTAAGACATGCATCTTGTGCAAATGACCCAATGTAGTCATTCAGATGAACATTTCACCATTTTGGCAAGGTATGAAGCCATACTTCTAAACTGGATAAAAAGACAGGAGATAATGATAATCAAATCAGAAAGGCGGTCTTAATTTAATGAGGTGTGGCTAACCTCAGGCCACTGTCAGCAAAGGGACAAAAGGGATAATTGCCGCTTGCTGTGTCTGAGTTGTTTTTACATGTATTTCAGAAATACCCAATACTACCACTTAAAAATAATCTTTTAATAGCCTTCTTGTGCAGGTAATCTTTGGCTCAGGTGAGCATTGCACTCAAAGCATTGCACTTTTCTCACCTATGGATTCCCAGGTGCAGAGTCATAAGAACATAAGAACGGCCGTACCGGGTCAGACAGAAGGTCTATCTAGCCCAGTATCCTGTCTACTGACAGTGGCCAATGCCAAGTGCCCCAGAGGGAGTGGACCAACAGGCAATGATCAAGTGATCTCTCTCCTGCCATCCATCTCCATCCTCTGACAAACAGAGGCTAGGGACACCATTCCTTACCCATCCTGGCTAATAGTCATTAATGGACTTAACCACCATGAATTTATCTAGTTCTCTTTTAAACGCTATTATAGTCCTAGCCTTCACAACCTCCTCAGGTAAGGAGTTCCACAAGTTGACTGTGCGCTGCGTGAAGAAGAACTTCCTTGTATTTGTTTTAAACCTGCTGCCTATTAATTTCATTTGATGACCCCTAGTTCTTGTATTATGGGAATAAGTAAATAACTTTTCCTTATCCACTTTCTCCAGATCACTCATGATTTTATATACCTCTATCATATCCCCCCTTAGTCTCCTCTTTTCCAAGCTGAAGAATCCTAGCCTCTTTAATCTCTCCTCATATGGGACCCATTCCAAACCCCTAATCATTTTAGTTGCCCTTTTCTGAACCTTTTCTAGTGCCAGTATATCTTTTTTTAGATGAGGAGACCACATCTGTACGCAGTATTTGAGATGTGGGCATACCATCGATTTATATAAGGGCAATAATATATTCTCAGTCTTATTCTCTATCCCCTTTTTAATGATCCCTAACATCCTGTTTGCTTTTTTGACCGCCTCTGCACCCTGTGCGGACATCTTCCAGGAACTATCCACGATGACTCCAAGATCTTTTTCCTGACTTGTTGTAGCTAAATTAGCCCCCATCATATTGTATGTATAGTTGGGGTTATTTTTTCCAATGTGCATTACTTTACATTTATCCACATTAAATTTCATTTGCCATTTTGTTGCCCAATCACTTAGTTTTGTGAGATCTTTTTGAAGTTCATCACAGTCTGCTTTGGTCTTAACTATCTTGAGCAGTTTAGTATCATCTGCAGACTTTTCCACCTCACTGTTTACCCCTTTCTCCAGATCATTTATAAATAAGTTGAATAGGATTGGTCCGAGGACTGACCCTTGGGGAACACCACTAGTTACCCCTCTCCATTCTGAGAATTTACCATTAATTCCTACCCTTTGTTCCCGGTCTTTTAACCAGTTCTCAATCCATGAAAGGACCTTCCCTTTTATCCCATGACAACTTACTTTACTTAAGAGCCTTTGGTGAGGAACCTTGTCAAAGGCTTTCTGGAAATCTAAGTACACTATGTCCACTGGATCCCCCTCGTCCACATGTTTGTTGACCCCTTCAAAGAACTCTAATAGATTAGTAAGACACGATTTCCCTTTACAGAAACCATGTTGACTATTGCTCGACAGTTTATGTTTTTCTATGTGTCTGACAATTTTATTCTTAACTATTGTTTCGACTAATTTGCCTGGTACCGACGTTAGACTTACCAGTCTGTAATTGCCGGGATCACCTCTAGAGGCCTTTTTAAATATTGGCGTTACATTAGCTAACTTCCAGTCATTGGGTACAGAAGCCAATTTAAAGGACAGGTTACAAACCTTAGTTAATAGTTCCGCAACTTCACATTTGAGTTCTTTCAGAACTCTTGGGTGAATACCATCTGATCCCTGTGACTTGTTAATGTTAAGTTTATCAATTAATTCCAAAACCTCCTCTAGTGACACTTCAATCTGTGACAGTTCCTCAGATTTGTCACCTACAAAAGCCGGCTCAGGTTTGGGAATCTCCCTAACATCCTCAGCTGTGAAGACTGAAGCAAAGAATCCATTTAGTTTCTCTGCAATGACTTTATCGTCTTTAAGCGCTCCTTTTGTATCTCGATCATCAAGGGGCCCCACTGGTTGTTTAGCAGGCTTCCTGCTTCTGATAAACTTAAAAAACATTTTGTTATTACCTTTGGAGTTTTTGGCTAGCCGTTCTTCAAACTCCTCTTTGGCTTTTCTTATTACATTCTTGCACTTAATTTAGCAGCGTTTATGCTCCTTTCTATTTGCCTCATTAGGATTTGACTTCCACTTTTTAAAGGAAGTCTTTTTATCTCTCACTGCTTCTTTTACATGGTTGTTAAGCCACGGTGGCTCTTTTTTAGTTCTTTTACTGTGTTTCTTAATTTGGGGCATACATTGAAGTTGGGCCTCTATTATGGTGTCTTTAAAAAGCGCCCATGCAGCTTGCAGGGATTTCACTTTAGTCACTGTACTTTTTAACTTCTGTTTAACTAACCCCCTCATTTTTGCATAGTACCCCCCTTTTGAAATTAAATGCCATAGTGTTGGGCTGTTGAGATGTTCTTCCCACCACAGGGATGTTGAATGCTATTGTATTATGGTCACTATTTCCAAGCGGTCCTGTTATATTACTTCTTGGACCAGCTCCTGCGCGCCACTCAGGTTTAAGGCAGGTTTAAGAGAGCAGCCTTTTGCGGGAGGTTCTTAGAGTGGGAAGAATAATGGGCAAAGAAAATGGCATGATAATTTGGGAGCAAGTATGCCAAGCAGCAGGTCTTGAAATAGCAAGGTTACATGTGACAAGTGCCATCTTGGCCAATACACCAGGGATTGAATGAGGGATCTGCAGAACTAAACACATGAGCTGCTACATCTTGAGCTAAAGAGCTGGAATTCTGTAACTGGGGCTGTAACAGACTCCTATCCTCTAGAACAAATGAAACCCTGTAACACACACTCACCAATGGGTTACACCTCCATAGCCTCTATATACATTGTTCAAAGAAAGTTATTGTGTTGGGTTAATGAAGGATAAAATAAAATTGAAAGTAGTTATAGTGCCAAGACAAAGGATGACTGTGTTAGATATGCTGAAAATAATGCCTCATTCACATAGGACTCTTTAAACTCAGTTTAAAAGTGGTTGCAGAAAAACCTTTGCTAGGATGCTTTGGTTGGCCATTGTGGATCAGGCCAGCCTATGAACCTGATTATGTAGGCATCTTGACCATCTTTGGGGATCATATTTTCAAAGAATAACTTGAAATCGATTGGATTCTAGGCTAGAAAAGGGATCTAACACATTTGGTCTCATCCAAACTACTTTAGAAGCAACAGGACTGAAACACAACACTGTAATCCGGTTTGAAGGCAAATGCAGTACTTCCTGCAGGGCCAAACTAAGACCAGTTTTACAGCTAAAGTAAATGACACACGGGATTACCTGTGAAATCCTCCAGATTTTGACACTTTGTAGGCCACTTTTGCATAAGAGCACAGTTTTATATATATTGCCTGTTGTTTTAAAGCTAACTTAATGACTAATCAATTGCTTGACTGAAGGGTCCTTTTTAAATGTGAAACAAGCAGTGTCGTCTGATTTGGCCACATTTCTGAGAACTGTGTCCTCGGTAGTCACAATAGCTCATTAGTCATCCTCACTCAATAAAAAACAAGAGGGGTGAATTCAAAAGGTACCAGGAGAGGCAGAACCAAGCCTAAGACTTTGTATCTTTATTCTGCTCCCACACACCTCATCTAGTTTCTTCTGCAGCTTGGGTGCAATTCCATGGAGGGCCTTCTGTTGTTAGCACTGTTGTTAGCATTGAAAGTAACAGAAATGGCAGTATCTTTTAGGATAAACGTGATTTCTTGGAACAGACACTCATTATTACTCACTGTGCACTCCAATTTGCATGAAGTTCTGATATGCCATTATCATTAAAGATCTGTTCACTCTATGGCTAGAGCTGCCTTAAAATGTGTCTTTTTGTTGTATGGAAAATAGATTTTTTTTCTTTCAATTGTTAAACAGTATTGACAGGAATTATTTGATCAAGGATAGCATGGAGAACAATGGAAACCCAAACATTTGAATACAGAGGTTCTCGAATGTGCAGTATCCCATGCATAGAAGCAGTTATTTGAATACAGCCAAATATTGGTTTAGTAAAGGAAGAGGTGAGAAAAAGAATTAGCCTATAAATTTGTGATTATTTCAATACAGATTTTTAAAAAGCTGGACTGAGATTGTAAAGGCCATGTTTTCAGAAGGGTGGCCTCCCTTTGGCATGTTAGTCCAATTAATCCCCATAAAAATTTGTGCCCACATTTGGTTTGTGGGCTTAAATCTGATTACCCGTGCCTGTAACAGTGGGCAGAAATCAGGTAGTAATCTGATTTGTGCCCATAATTGATTCATTTTATGGGCATGCTGTTATGGACACACATTTTTTCTATTTATTTAAAAAGAAAAGAAAAGAAAAGCTGGATCTATTCCTTCCTGAAAGCTTAAGACCTTAAATGTCTCACTGAAACATACTAAATTTTTTTCCATCAGGAATTCTGTACTTTGAAAACTACCTGAAAATGAATCCAAAACAAGGGAGGCCTCTCACCAAATGACAGAGACTTGGCAGGGCTGGAGACACTTGGCATGAACATCAATGTTAGTATTCAGTTGATGTCCTCATTCAGTTTTTCTTTCTTACCACAACTGGCAAGGCACAAGAGCTATTGTGGCTGAAACTTTGAAAGTAATATTTAATTAAGTAAAGTGATGTGCTCATTAGGAAACTACAAGTCATTTTTTATGTGGATTTTTTTCTTTTCGTTTTTAAGTGCACTCAAAGGGGAAAGTTTGGGCTCAGCAAATTCACATCTTTACAATAAATGATTTTGATGCTTCAATTCATAATTTGCTTGGTAGTGTTTTGCTATTAAACTGTACATTCCCCACCTACACCTTCAGGAATAAATGCAAAATTAACTATTTGACTTATGTTAATGGCACAAACCACCCTTTTCATTAAGCTGTGAAATGTTGTTCAGTTCAGCCTAAGGGTCTGAATCATGAAAAAACAACATTTCAGTGGGTTTCTTCCTCTCCTTACCCCTTCCAAAAATGTTTTTACGTACAAACTACTTTTGGAAACTAGAACGAGAAAAATGTTAAACATCTTGGAGGGGGAACAACTAACAACTGTGTGGGGAGATTTAGGTAATCACCATTTTACAAGAGAAGCAGAGGGAGAGACTAAGACTTGCTCACCAAAGGGTTAACCATAACATTGGGAGCAATTTGTCTATTGTCTCTCTGTTAATATCAGTCACCAACTTACCACTCATCACCTTTTTCAAGCAGTCTCCCTATAGCAACAAATGGCGCCATAGACAAACCAGATGCAATCTCGTCTGTTTTCTTTTCATAAGCATTTGAAAATTTGTTAAAAATAAAAGTGGGGAAAAGGGGGGGGGGAGTGTTTATTTTGTAAACTCTCTACTAAGGAGTGTTTTGAAACAAGGAGGAACTGTATTTTTGCTGTAACTCTTTTTGACTGGCTAACAAGCCTTGACATTTCTGCGATATGTGTTCCTTAAATGATCTGTTCTGTGTCACTGAGGTAACAACAGATTCTGTACCAAGCAATCTGGATGACCCCTAACTTCTATTCAGAAGATTAAAGGGGTACAGTCAGACTTGTTGGTCCAAAATTTGACTTACTTACCCCCAATCTTATATTTGTTTGCAAATTCTTTTAATCTGTGTTTTGTTTTAATTCTATAATGCATGCTTCGCTACTTTTTCTTCAAATGTTTTAAATCAAGCACACACAAATTACACAGTGTTACATTTCCACATTAAATAAAACCATTTCTTTACTTTAAAAAAATCCATTACTTTTCTCCATTTTCTCTTCAATTGCCTCATACATTTTCTGTTTCAGATGGTAGGTGATTTTCAGTGTCTTTATCCAGATCTTATTTCAGCCATCCATAAATTAAAAAAAATGTTTTTGTTTGGTTATTGTTAATAGGGGAGAGAGGTCCCAATCAAATCCCTGGATTTGAACACAACTGAATGTTGGTGAAACTCTGCTCTGGACCATGACTTTACAGCTCAGATTCATCTGAAGTTAAGTAGAAACCAAGGGGGGGAGGGGGATTTTGATTGTTAGTGACAAAACTATAATTGACTACAATGGGGCCAGGATTTAATCCCAAATGCAGTTCTTAGCTTTATGTTTTATGCCCTCCAGATATATGCTTTGGAGAGTTTTGAGTTGGTGTCTCTTAGTCACATTGCCAGACATTATTCCTCAGTTTACATATTTCCATCCAAAAGCTACATGCTTTATGGGACGTGCTAGAAGTATCTATTGGGGAGATACCCTGTAGTGTACCATGGACACACACATTTTTATTTAATATCTGTAATTAAAAAAACAAAACACAGCTATGGAGTCTTAACCTTCCTAACAGGCCACAGAACTGTACGTACGTATGTACGTACAAACAAACAAACAAAATCACCTCTCGCTAAACCAAAAAAACCATGGATAGATAAAATAAGAGGTTTGTCAGAAACAACGTTGAAGAAGTGTGTCAGTCATGGTTCGTCTCCCTCTTCCATCTGAGGCAAAGTGGAATAGTGCAGCTCCCACAAAACATGATGTATTATTGCCGTGATGTGCTAGTGTCTAGATGGCTTGCTGTGGCACTCTACCTGCCATGGTAGACAGAAAACTAGAAATGGTGAATACTGTAAAGACAGATGTCTTAAGGAAAATAAAGAGAAGAAAGTGTTATGTTTTTCTATATGTGTGCAGCAAACATACTTTATCAGAATGAGTTTTGTTTTAGACTGAAGGAAAAGGAACCAAAGAAAACAGAGAGGAGAAAACTAGTATCCACAAGAGAGGACAGGGTATATCTCCTCTGTAAGAGCCGCATCTAAAATGAACACAAAATGCCAGCTCCTCTAGCAGAACACCAGACTCCTAGGTATTTATGGGGCATTGAACAGAAAACAATCATAATAGTTACATACATTGTGGAGAGCAAGTGGATGTTGATATTTCTTTTGATGCATCTAGCCTTCCTTTCCCCCTCTTATAAAAATCAATACACTATTGTTGTTCATCACAGTTATTACAGTAGGGCCTAAGGCCAACCAAGAATGGGACCCCATTGTGCTTGGCACTGTACAAACACAGAGTAGCAGATGGTCCCTGCCCTGAAGATCTCACAATCTAAGGCGTAGTCTACTCTTAAAACTTAGGTCTATCTAGCTACGGTGCTCAGGGGTGTGAAAAATCCATATCCCTGAGTGCTGTGGCTATACCAATTACCCCACAATGTAGATATAGCTAGGTAGATGGAAGAATGCTTCTGTTGACCCTAGTGACTGTCACTTGGAGAGGTGAAGTTCCTACAGCAACAGACAACCCCTTCTTTCACTATATTTTCTGTCGCTGTAGTTGCATCTACCCAACAGGGGTATGGTGGCTTAGCTACAGCACCATAGTTATGCTGCTGTAAGGTTTGCAGTGTAAATCTGGCCCAAATAGACAAGACAGACACAGAGTGGGGGCAGGGGTAGAACACACAAACAGAGTGAACAATATGATAGCAGCAAATGTCATGTTGTTGCCACATTTGGGGGAGGGAGGAAGAGGTAAGTTCAGTTAGGAGGGGATCAGCTAAATGGGAAGAAAAGGGAGGTTAGCAAGACAGCAGGGCCAGCTCCAGGCACCAGCTTGACAAGCAGGTGCTTGGGGTGGCCACTCTGGAGAGGGGCGGCACGTCCAGCTATTTGGCAGCAATTCAGTGGACGGTCCCTCACTTCTGCTCGGAGTGAAGGATCTTCCGCCGAATTGCCGCTGCAGATCGCGATCGCGGCTTTTTTTTTTTTTTTTTGGCTGCTTGGGGCGGCCAAAACCCTGCAAGACAGAGAAGGAGAGAAGAGGATAAAAGGGACAAGAGTAGAAGGGAGCTGAGGTGAAGACTCTATGGGGGCGGGGACAGGGGGGGAGGAAAGAACCAGCCAGCATGGGCAGAGAAAGTCCAGTCAAAACTCTAAAAAGTTCTCTGAATGTCTGAAGGTCCTGGCTTTGGATTGGTGGCTGGCTCCTCTCTACAGTTTTATGCCAAGGCCAAGTAGCCAGGGGAGAGGGATAGGGAGGCAACACCTTGATCCCTAGTGTCCCCAGAGTCTCCCCTGCACAGTTCTGGGTCCAGTTCTGGGATTGCTGTTTAGAGGGGGCAGCCCTATCTGTAAGGGGGCTGGTATAAAATGGTCCCAGTGTAGCAGTCATCCTTGCTTTAACAACAAGGAGTCTGGTGGCACCTTAAAGACTAACAGATTTATTTGGGCATGAGCTTTCGTGAGTAAAAACCTCACTTCTTCGGATGCATCCTCACGAAAGCTCATGCCCAAATAAATCTGTTAGTCTTTAAGGTGCCACCAGACTCCTTGTTGTTTTTGTAGATACAGACTAACACGGCTACCCCCTGATCCTTGCTTTAGCTGCTTCTGCTCCTACTGGCTGGAATCTCATATAAAGTCTTTGAATTTTATGTGAACTGTAAAGAAGATGGCTCAAACTGTGTTTCAAGGAGCACTTGGCAGTGAGCTGTAGAGAATTGACTGCTCCTCCTTATAACCAGCTGCTAAACTGCACCAAAAGACAGCCACGGCATATTAAATCCTTTACTCTTCCACCACAGCAATTGCTGTAATTGTCACAGGGATGGTATATGACCATGAATGGAAGGGCTGAGGGTCCTTGAAAATGCAGGATGATGTGTCCCTACTATTGTGAACCTTTGCTATGAAGCATTTATTCGCGTTACTCCTTGTGTGAACAGCAGAAAGTATCATGAATATTAGTGCATTGCTTTACTAAGCATGAGTAAGGAAATATTTTAAATTAGAGTCACAATCTGCTGCAAAGCATGAGAAAACCTGTCATTTCGCACATCAACATCTGTTCCTTACTATAAATTGAACCAGAGAAAGATTTGAATGTAAATCATCTCACTCGATGATTGAATGCATGTGGTCTCCTATGGTACTAATTTAAATAGTAGTGGCAGTGCCTGGAAATTTTATGAGATGACCTGTTAAGATCTTGGGAGGAAATCCTGGCTGTATAGAAGTCAATGGGAGTTTTGACATTTTGTGTTTCAGCATTTTTTCTATTTTGCTGTTTCACTCTGATTCTGCTCACTTAGTAAAATCAGGGCAGGATTTGACCCTATGTAGTTTGCCATGTCTTCTGTAAAACAAGAGTTTCCTGCTATTGAACATATGGAGCCTTTCTAAATATTTCTTTTTCACACAAATCTAATGAAGATTAGATTGTCCTATTTTCTGGAGGAAGTCCAGATTGGCTGCAACAATTCCAATTTTGATATCACTCTCTATTGGTACTAGTGCAAATCCTTCCTACATGCCCCACACTCATTTTCTAAAGACGTTATTTGTTTTCTGACTCTTGAAAAGCATCCTGTCGCCTTATCTGTCACATACTGTGCTATAAACACTTCTTAACTACTTCCAGTGCTTTCTTCTATAGGCCTACATTTGGCCACTCTATCTGATTACAACAGGAACAGAGGAAAGCAGTTTATGTGGGCACTTTGTTGCCTGTGTTTACGGAATGCCATGGTAAACGCTGCCCAGATGCTCTATCTGTGGGAAACCTAGAAACCACATGGCACTGACCTGTGGTATTTTCAGAATTCAACAGCTTTATCCTAGGTCTAGTCTGTTTGTGTGGGCCTAGGCCTCTCTCACAGAAAGGGTATGCTGTCAGTTAGCCCTGACAAGAGAGAGCAATTCTACAGATGTTTGATGTTCTTGTTGTTTGGGCCACTTATGGCTTTTCAGCAAACATTTTGGAACAAAGTTGATGTTGGCAGCTGTTGTGCCTCGGTGTATTTTTTTTAAAGTAAAAATAAAATAGGGATATTGTTTCACTATATATTTTCATTTCATAGATTTACTAATGTTGCAAAGAGATATTTTAAATTTCAGTACAACTTTTGTCTGAAATTAATATAATTAGTATGTTACTGTATTTTACCTCTCACTTTATGTGTTAGTTTTGTGTTTCAACATTTTTTCTATTTTCTTGTTCACACAAATTCTGCTGACTTAGTAAAATTAGCCATAGGGCACATTTCAAGGATACCATTTATTGGGATAAAAGCTTATATGGCCTCTTTTAGAGTAGCTTGGTCCTAAGTTGCACCCAAAACTAACTTCTCATTGGGGTGGATTCCACAGTGTGTTCAGCTGTGTCGGATAATTCAAATGACATTCAAGTAACAGAGGAAATAAAAAGGTAAAGCGATTTTGTGGAACACAGCCATCCATTCAAAAGAAAATCTATAGTCAAGCTAAGTAAAGTCATTATTTTTTTATTGTAAAGAATTCAGTTATGTTTATCGTAAAGAATTCAGGTGTTTCAGAAATTGCATAAATGTGTAAAAGATTGTTTAAATTCCCTTATATATAACTTTTGAACACTAATAGCTTGCAGCATGTAGATTCATTTCATACAAACTGTGTGAAAGGCAGAAAATCATGTGGTCCAAACAGATGATAGGTTGCCTCCTAATTAAACATCAGCTCATGTTTTTGCAAGATGCATTTTAAATTTCTTCAGCAGTGGCAGGAAGTTTTTTTCTTTTTAACTGGGATCTGTGGCATTGTTTTGCTTTAAAATGGAGCATTTCTTTTTTTCCAGGGGTGCATCAATATGTATTTTGGTTCCAGTATATCTGAAGTACTTATACAAAGTACTTTTGTATACAAATGCATAACGACCCCATTACCCGAGACATTGACTTGCTTTTAAAATCTGAATAGACATTCCTTTATTTATGGGTGAGATGTAAACTCCTTTTAACTACTTCACCTCCGCATTCCAAAACCAATAATTTACAAACCTAAGTCTCAATTGCAATTGACAATGAACTCATTTTCAGCTAAAACTGACCACTGTCTGTCCCTCCCCCTCACACTTTCTGTTGCTGGGCCACTTGTGATAAGGACTAAAGCTGTTATTTGGCTGAAAAGCCCAAGGAGTTGTTTATCAAAAAGAGGCTATTCTAGGAAAAGATGCCCTTTAAACATAACAATGGGGATTTTGAAAATAACCAGCGGTGTTAGGGCTGTTTTATATTGTCTCTGGGCTTGTGGGGGCTGGGGAGGTGGAAGTGGGGTATCTGGGTTTGAATCCAGAGCTATGTGTGAAATGGTTCAGTCTAAATTAGCTGCTATTACTTGTCCATTGTGCGCTGTATCATGCATAAATGTAGAGTATGAGCTCCTCTTGCTCAGTGTGTATGTAGCACTTGGAGAAAACAAGTTATTAGAAGATCCAATTTTACTTTATGATACAATTGTATTTTATGGTCCTCTCTGATTCACCCTTTTGTACTGGCCATCCTGAATTTCAGTTCCTAAAAGCTGACACAAGACTTACAAGTCTGTCTGTCAGGGATAGGATAACACTGTAATGCTTATATAGTGCTGTACATTTCCAAACCACAATACAGACGTTAACTCGTTATTCCCCAGTCCTCCAGGGGAGTATCATTATCTACACTTTACAGATGGGGGAAAAAGCACATTGGGTGAAAATTACCACTGCATAGAAGGCCAGCACAAAGTGGCATATAGCTCTTGTGCTGGCACTTGCGAAAGTTGTGTAGGTATTTTTTACACCTCTCCACAGGGTGAATTTCACCCACCAAGAACAAAGGGGAACTGCAAAGAAAAATAAAAACTGCCTGTTGAAGTCTTTTTTTCCTTCTGCTTTGATAACTTGATTTATTGTCTTAAATCTTCCTTAAAGGAAGCTTTCCACCAAGAGTTTGTCAGACACTGGCATAAAATAGGAGTTAAAAACCAAACATCCTTCACTTCCTTCATTCTTTACTGGCTGAAAATCCCTCCTGACCGGATTGCTTGGGTTCAGTCTCTTGTGCTGTTGTAACGCCACTTAGTTCTCCAATCCTCCATGAACTCCTCCTACAAAAACAAACAGCAAAAAGCCCTTTCAGAATAACAACCACTGCTCCCACAAATTTCAATCTGCCTTTTTATATTATATGGCAACAAAAAGGGCACAAACATTCCACCCCCAACCCCATTTACTGGTCACATGTAAGTGACTTAAGGTCACATAGTGAATCATTTGCAAAATTGGGAGGATCCTGGCTCCCAGCCCCAAGCTTAATCCACTAGGCCCTGCTACTTCTGTGCTTTGTATTTATATAGCATTTTTATTTAGGGCTCTCAAAGTGCTTTATGAAGTGGGTAAATATTGTTACCTTCATTTTAGAGATGAGACGATGATGCAGAGAGGTGAACGGACATCACCTCAGTGAAAGGGGTGACAATCATGAAGAGAAGCTGTCTCCTGACCCCAGGGGACCTGTTCCAGATCACCCCCCTTCCATTCCAGTTGTTGATAATCTTCTCAGAGACTCTCAGGACTTGGGCAGAATGGGAGCCACATCTATTAAGTTTTTAATAACATTTCCACTGAATATTCTTTCCCCTCTGCTGCCTGGCTATTTGCTTCAACCCCTTTCTTCCCCTTGCTGTCTCTTCACCTGCATTTCACTCCTGCTACCTTCAAACAGCTCCATCCTCTTTCCATTCTTCCCACCATCTCTGCCTTTCGTTTTCCTTTTATTTTACCCTTCCTGTCTTCACTTCTCTCCCATCTTGCCATAGAATACATTTTATGCCTATAATAACATGTGCCATAAACAGAAACCTGCTCAAAAAGTGTATACAAAAGCCCCAAACTACCAATTTAAAAAAAAAATGGTGGCACTACCATGCCATTTGCAAACCATCACTGTGTTCATGTTGCATTCCTTTCCCCAGCCCTGTGTCTGTCACGTCCAGTTTGACTGTAAGCGCTTTTGGACAGGAACTGTCTCTTGTTGGTACAGTGCATAGCACATTGGGGCTGTGATCTCAGTTGAAGCCTCTAGCTGTTCCGGTAATACAAATAATAAATAATAACTATTTGTTTTGCTGCTATGTCATTGTCTGACTAAGATCACTGATGGGCTGCAAGGCATCTGGTTAAAGCTCAGCTTGTATAAGACAAGAGTATTAAAGGTTGAATGAGGGAACAGCTGGAGAATACCACTTGTTCTATAATAACCATTTTGATCAATGGGGTCTGCCATGTCGACCGGTGTAGGTGGGTCCAGAATTCCGGGGTAACTTTCTTTTAAACCTTAATTGGAACCATGAGACATTTTGGAAGCTCTTTTCCTCCTCCATATATTTGGAGGTTGACCTCTTCTGGTCATGGACATCGCCACAATGACCTGTGCCTCCATTTGAGGTCACAGAGGCCTTGCCTATGCTATACTTACTTTCCTGGTATTTCCCACGAGCGGAGCCCACCAAGTGTTTGTAGTGCTGGCGATACTAGTGTTGACCAAGTATCAATGTTTTGACCACCACTTTAACCACCGTGGGTGCGGTTATGGTGAGTAACATGCTAGTGACCATTGTGACCTGTCACCATTGCTGCCACTGGTGGGTAATTTTAAGAAAATAATTCTACTATAGGCAAGGCCAACGGTGTAAAGAGTGAATGAGCACAGAGAATGACAGTTAATAATATACAGAGGGGAGGGATCACTTGGTCCTGAAATGATGACTCTTCCATACAGGAAGGAAGGAAGAGTGACGAGTCTGGTTAGTCAGGCACAATTAGTGATTCAGTTATGCAGCAAAAAAACAAGTGATATAGTCTGATTATTAGAAGTGGGTTTGTCAGATAGACCACTGGCACGTAGCCTTTTACACTTATTGACTTGCTGAGCAATCCTGTTGCAAGTGGACACAAATCTCACAACAGAACCAGTTAAGAAGAGTAGAAGGTCCACTGAGGTCAATGGAGTTATGCTGGTCTACACCAGCTAACGGTCTGGTTATCCACTATTTAGGAGTTATTTCACCAGGCAGAATGTACCAGAGTTAGAATTTGGCCAAAAAACTCCACCTATTGCTAAAAAATGGTTCTTTAATAGCCATAAGTATTAATTGTGGCCAACATTTCTGAAGCTTGTATGCCTAAGGCCAGAGCTACCTTCAAAAGTTAAGTTTATCCAGCCTGCGTCACTCAAGGGTGTGAAAAATCCACACCCCTGAGTGACAAAGTTAAGCTGAGCTAACTGCTGGTGTGTAGACAGTGCAAGGTTGATGGAAGAATTCTTGTGGAGGTGGGTTAAGTTCGGTGATGGGAGAACTACTCCTGTCACCATAATAGACAAGCCCTAAGCATGGATATAGTTTTCTAATGTTTGGCATCACATTTGAAAATTTTGACTTAGGTTTTTGTGTCTCCTCCAAGTTAAAGATCCATTTTTCAACATGGCTCTGTGTTAATAACTTTCTAACATCAATTGATCAGCCAGTGTAGATTGGACTGAATTGTGCTAGAACCATGTTTAAAAATCACAATAGTCATATTTAGGGTGACCAGATAGCAAGTGTGAAAAATCAAGACAGGAGGTGGGGGCAGGAGCAGCGCCAGGGTTTTTGGCGCCCTAGGCGGGGGTCCTTCCACACTCCCGGTCGTTGTTGGCAATTCTGCGGCGGGGGGAGGAGGGTCCTTCTGTGCTCCCGGCCTTTGGGGCACTTTGGCGGCGGGTCCCGGAGCGAGTGAAGGACCTGCTGCAGAATTGCCGCTGAAGACCCGGAGCGCGGAAGGACCCCCCCGCCGCCGAATTGCCGCCAAGGGCAGCAAAATGCCACCCCCCCAAATCCTGGCACCCTAGGCGACCACCTAGGTCACCTAAATGGAAGCGCCGGCCCTGGGTGGGGGGTAATAGGTGCCTATATAAGAAAAAGCCCCAAATATCGGGACTGTCCCTATAAAATCGGGACATCTGATCACCCTAGCCATATTGGCCAAATGATGTTGGAAATTAGTTTAGCTGGAAACATGTTTCAGTTAAATTTAAATGCTTCTTCCAAACTGGGAAGAAAAAAGCCAGAGTAAACAAAGCCTAAATCTTGAATCTAATTAGGCAAACAGAATGAAAACACCCCAAACCTACTGGCAATGCAAAATGTTGTCAATGGCTATAAACAATGATGTCTCCTAGCCAGGGTGATCAGATGAGAGACGTGAAATATCGGGACGCGGGGGAAGGTGTGTGTGGGGGTTTGTGCTGGCGGAGCAAAAAAAAAACCCAAAAAACCCAAGAGCCGGCAGCGGAGGAAAAAACAAAAACAAAAAACAAAAACCCAAGAGCCGCTGGAGCACAGGAAAAATTGGTGGGGGCTGAGCACCCACCGGCAACTCCACGTCCCTTCCCCCCTCACCAGCTTGCCTCCACTCCGCCTCCTGCCGCGTCCTGCTTCTCCCCCCTCCCTCCAGCACTTGCACCGCCATACAGCTGATTAGTGCAAGCCTGGAAGGGAGGGAGGGAGGGGGGAGGAGGAGGAGTGTGGCGTGCTTCGGGAAGAGGCGGGGATTTGGGGAGGGATCCAATGGGGCAGTGAGGGGGCAGGGCTGGGGTGAGGCAAGGGTGGGAATTTGGGGAGGGATCCAATGGGGGAGGAAGGGGGCGGAGTCGGGGGGGAGTGCGGGACAAACATCAGGGCCGCCCAGAGGATTCAGGGGGCCTGGGCCAAAGCAATTTCGGGGGTCCCTTCCATAAAAAAAGTTGCAATACTATAGGATACTTTATTCTCGTGGGGGCCCCTGTGGAGCCTGGGGCAAATTGCTCCACTTGCCCTCCACCCCACCCCACCCCCGGACGGCCCTGACCACCATATGATCTGTAGGAAGCAGAGCACACCATCCCCTGGGGGTCAACTATCCCTTGGGACTCGGGAGCCACAGTGGCAAGGCAAGGGGCAGAGCTTCCCTCCAGCCTCTGACTACACAGATCTGGATGCAGTAGACTGGCTAGGCTGGCTGAACTTCTACTATCTGAAGTTGGACATGTTTTTCTCTAATCTGATTGGGTGTTTGCTCTGCTGAATGGAGGGTTTGGGCTATCACAGTGTAAATAAGCCATATGTCTTAGCCTCCACGCCTTTTAAAAAAACCTGTCAAGTTTACCATTTGCATGCCTTTTAAGATACAAAGGATTCAGGAAGCAACTACTTTAATGCAGGGCTAAGCAAATTCACTCCACTAAAGTGGATAAAGTTCTACTCCTTAGAAGCTGTTAGATTAGGTTGGTATTGATTGATTTATTAAGTTATGTTTATTTCACTGTTAAACATAAGGGTTTATTTATAGCTTGTCAAACAGACCTACTCAGGCTTGGAAGCAGTAAACAATTTTGTTTTTGTGTGGCCTCCGGGCAGAATTACAATGATACTTTCCTTTGTTTTGGAAACAAAAACTGCGGTAAAACGGGAAATGGAAGGTGTCACTAAAATAGAGCAGCTCAAGGTGGAGAGAAGCAAGCAGTGGGGTTGCTGAGGGGATCACTCCTAGGCCAGTTTTTCATTCACCTTTTAAACAAATGACAATAAATATAATGCCTATATAAATATAGTACCAGTTTTTCTGGTTTGTTTTTCTTTACTACTAAGAATATAATTTCAAACGTAGCTAAATATGCTGTAAACACAAATCTGTGCATAGGAGTGACTGCAATTATAAAGAGCAAATGAGTTCAAACAAGACTAGGGTTAATTTTGTGGGGCCACTAGGCTGTGTCATACAGAGTTCACTGCCAGTCAGCTGTATGAAAGTGAAATATGAGGCATTTCCAAAGCATGGCCTGCTATTGAGGAAAGGGCTATTACTCCAGTGAGACATAAAGAATCTCTTGATGTGACAGACTAAATTCACCCCTCATTTACATTGCATTTGCTTGTGTAAACTAGGGCACAAGTCTGGATGCAGAAAACATGGCCTGATGTTACTGTTCAGAGATTTTATCTACAGGAACGTTTCCCCTAATATTTCCTACTGCTGGTCCTGCCAGTGCAGCTCCAATGTGGGGGCACTAGTGTAGACATGGTCACGGTGTTGTGCAGACCTGGGCTAGATGATATAGCCTCCAAGTGCCTGCAGTCCTGACTGTACTAATGCTCCTACTGTTGACATTGCAGCACCAGTGTTAACAGTGGAAATCTTTCAGAAAAAGAGGTTAGCATAACAGTCAGAGTGCAAAGAACCAGTAACTCTTGTCATCAGTCATTGCCCTTTATCATGGTGACTGTTCTGGACTATACACTCCTCATTCTATTCCCCAGCACTTCTTCCTCCAGCCCTTTCTCTGCTTCAGCAAGATGTTTGTTATTTACTTCCTTCTCAAGACTGAAAAGACACATGATTCCAATTTTCCTTCTCCCTCAAACCAAGCTTGAACCAGCACTTCCTCCATTTCACTACTCCCTTGTAATGCCATTAAAGCCATCACCAACCTCATTCTCTTCATTGTATCACCCTCTAATCTCAATTTTACTTCTGCCCTGATTATCTGCCAGCCACCATTCCTTAACCAGTACTTATCATAGATAAATAGATAGCAGACCTTTCCCTGTCTCACTTAAAACGACAGTCTTCCAACAGCACAACCTCTCCCCATTTTTTCTTAGGTCTGTCTCCGCTGACACTGGTTTTAACCTCAACTTTTTGTTTCCAAGGCCAGAAATCTTAGAATCAACTTTTGATAGCAAAATACACCTTCTTTGTTTGTTAGGGTGCTCATTGCAACATCCGGAACTTTGATTCTGCCCATGATGGAAACTCATGGTCATGTCAGAGAGATTTTCCATTTCAGCTACTGCAATTCCATCTAGTGTGTCCTTCTAACCCACTGCTCATTTCCTCCCAACCCATCCCAACGCTCCAGGAGCCCCTTCTCCCCGTTGCCCACTACAGTTGCATCTGGAGCACCTTCCTCACCCACTAGAGCACAAGATTCCTCTCTTCACTTCTCCCGAACTTTATTTAATACATTTAAATTCTAAATGTAACATTTTAAATTTCCAAATATAGGTAAAGCAGTACAAAAACTGTGTGTAAACTAGTCCTAACTGACTTAAGCTAAACTTAAGCAGTAAGCCTGGTTTAAATTGAAATAAATGTCCACACAACCTTTTGTACCCCCTTATCTAAATCAGTCTATCTGGTGTAAGTTGTGGACAAGGGCCGATATTTCAGAAATATCGGCCCTTGTCCTTTTTTTTTTTTTTTTTCTGGAGGACTTCTTGGGTTAAATATGCTTTCGTTAAACACAAGTTATGGGACTCAGTACAATGGTAATTGGGTGAAATTCTATGTCCTGTGGTACTCAGTAGGTAAGACTAGATGATCTAATGTCTTGTCTAGCCTTCAGATCTATGAATCTCTGACTCAGAAATGTATATTGGGATCTTTTTCAAACCTTAATTGAGAGGAATTCTGAACCGAAAACTTTTCTTCCTTTTGTTTATCTAAATAGTTGTTATCAGCAACCAAAATATTTTAAACAATCTGAATAAAAATTCATTTTTTTAACAACTTTCACTTCCATTGTACTTGTGATGTCATCACTGTACTGGCCCTCTGGTCAACCATAGAGTATTCCAGAGCAGAACATTTGGGAAGAGCCCTCTTCTGTTGGTCCTTTTTATTTTTTAGGGGTTGAAGGAAGCTTTCAAGTTTTCATTATGCATCATAAAAATAAAAAATAAAAAAGCTAAAGAAAGGGAAAAATGAAGTGAACGCGCCATATTTTTCCTTTGGCGATCACCTTTAAATATATAACTCTGCACTTGATTACCGTGAATGTTTAATTATTCTTTAGCTGCATATTTTTGAAAGGTTGAGACACTCATTGGCACTCAGTGAGATGTGTGCTTAAATAGCTTCCTGATCTGGGGTCTTAAGCCTGATCCAATGCCTATTGAAATCAGTGGAAAGATTCCAAATGCCTGCAGTGGGCTTTGGTTCAAACCATTAGAGCGGTTTAAATCTGGGAAACAGGTCACACAAGGGAAATTCATTTGTTGCCATCTCATTTTAGTCCCCGCTCATCCTTATCATGAGCCTCCTCTATACACATGGGTTCAATTCTGCATGAGTGGCACTCTCTCGTCTCGAAAGGCCTGGGACTGGAATAGCAGGGACTGATGTAGTTCAGGACTGAGATTTAGTGGCTGAAATACATTTAGGAAGTTGGCTGGCACAGTGCCTGCCCTTGCCAAGCATAGCTGAATCCAGTGTTATCAGTCTCTTTCTTTCTCTCACTCGGACAGTTGAACACAATATATCTCAGGTTTCAGAGTAGCAGCCGTGTTAGTCTGTATCCGCAAAAAGAAGAACAGGAGTACTTGTGGCACCTTAGAGACTAACAAATTTATTAGAGCATAAGCTTTCGTGGACTACAGCCCACTTCTTCGGATGCATATAGAATGGAACATATATTGAGGAGATATATATACACACATACAGAGAGCATAAACAGGACTGGGAATGGCTGAGCCATTACAAACATTGAATCTATCTCCCCTTGTAAGTATTCTCACACTTCTTATCAAACTCTCTGTACTGGGCTAGCTTGATTATCACTTCAAAAGTTTTTTTTCTCTTAATTAATTGACCTCTCAGAGTTGGTAAGACAACTCCCACCTGTTTATGCTCTCTGTATGTGTGTATATATGTCTCCTCAATATATGTTCCATTCTATATGCATCCGAAGAAGTGGGCTGTAGTCCACGAAAGCTTATGCTCTAATAAATTTGTTAGTCTCTAAGGTGCCACAAGTACTCCTGTTCTTCTTTTTACAATATATCTCAGAATCAAGAAGTAGCCCATCTGTGATATCATGTGGGATCCATGAGGGGAGCTCATGTGCCAGGTTCTGTTCTTGGTTACACTGATGTAAATCTGCAGGGGAATTCCTGCAGATTTATGTAGCGCAAAAGCTGACTCCATGTGATGACCTTAAGCAGGAAACAAAAAAAGTCAATCGTAGTTCTAAAATTAATCTGGGATAACTACAATGGTTCCCCACTGCATCTGCCCTTTGTGCATGTCATGTTTTTATTAACTTTCCAACCGCAGGCTATTACCATTTTTCTGCTCTTCCTTTTGCTTGGTGGTTTAGAGTGGTCCCTTTATATCAGAACCTGCCTTCTTACTCAGTGATCTGCTAATTTGGTTTTAACCCTTTGTTCCCCTCTACTTTCCTTGAACAATCTTTCCCACCTTAGTGCCGCTGTATTTCATTTTTATCAATACAAGAAAGAGTAGTGAATGTGCTAACATGATGTAGCTGTGCCAGAGCAAAACCTTAGTGCAGATTTGCTGCACTTAGTGCAAAAAGTGACTTTGCTGGTGCAGTTTGTAAAGTGCTAAAAGACATACTGGCGCAAGTCACTTTTAAGTTAATGCAGCGTGTGTAGACTAGGATTTTGCACTGGTGAAGCTACTACATTGGTGTAGCTACACCAGTGCAAAACAAAGGCACCAGATAGATGTGCCCCAAGTCATACCCCTTATTGGAAACTCTACATTGGCTTTCCTCTGACCTCAGGTTTGTCATCCTCACATTCCAAGCCATGCATAATCCATCCCTGCCCTCATTTCCTCCTCCTCCCGTTCCCACTGCATATGCTTCTCCCACCATGACTGCTGTAGTGCTCCTTTTGTTTCATTCTCCCACTTCGTGAGTTCATTCTTGTGTATCTCTGCCTTTGGAACTCCCTTCTTCTCCTCAGGAACCAAAGGCTCTTCCTCATCTATACTCCTCAAAACATGCATATTCCATGATGGCTCTTTATATAAATCCAGCAGTGTAAGAAGTTGTGTTATGGGCAGCTTTAAGCAGAAACTTAGCTGCCACCATAATTATGAAGTGTCTGCAACCACTCCACAAATACAGGTATCTTCATTTAAAAATGCATATTTATGTCTACACTGCTTTCAGCAATCCAAAGCTGCAGATTCACCAGCCACTGGCTGCCTTTTGTGTTAAGAATGCCCTTTCAAACCCAATCTAGAGTTTAAGCTCATTGGCGTGGGGGCCATATCTTCATACTATATTAATAATTCAGCTACTGGTAGCATATACTATGGTAGCTGCTTCACACAAGTCCATGCATTCCCAAGTACAACCGATCTGATTCCCAGTTATGGAAATAGTTTAACTTGACAGAGTTACAAAATGTTATTTTGAGTATACACAAGTAGGGTGACCAGATGTCCCGATCTTATAGGGACAGTCCCGATTTTTGGGTCTTTTTCTTATATAGGCTCCTATTACTCCCCACCCCCTGTCCCGATTTTTCACATTTGCTGTCTGGTCACCCTATACACAAGGCATCAGCGTAGCTTTTTCACTTCTCTGGTTGTCATTTGAGCTGTTTGCTGCTGGGGTTCTGCTAGTGACCTTTCTGCATTAAACAACAATGCAGAAGGAATCACATCGTGTTAATCCAAGGCAAGCCAGAACATCACTATTAGAAATCTCTCAATTGTTCTGTTCCTGAGTACAGCTGTTTATTTAACCTTAGGGACAGTAGAATATTTTTCGGTGTGCTCTTTCCAATAACATGCATAAAATAAAAACTCAAGTTAAGACTGAGCATGACACTTGAGAACCCAGTTCCAATGGTCTTTCCTTTCAATTCACTTTTGTAAATGAGAACCCAAGAAGCAAAGCAAACAAAAGCAGCATAAAGCCTCTCATCTTTTGTAGAACTGCGAAGCAGAAACCGCCAAATGCATGGAGCCCTCCTGTCCCTAAGAAAGGGCTAGCGTCATGAATGGGTAAAGTGCTTTTTACAGTACAGGGTGTGAGTGATTCTCTGATTAATTCAGTCTTTTTGTTTCTTCCCAAACATAAATGGACACTTCTCAGCTTTCCTGGCTCCAATACTTAAAATAAGCAGCAAAATAAATTCTGTGGCTTATTTATTTGGCAATCCTACTATTAAAATAGGAACATTTAGAGAAGAGAAAGTTAGCAATGACAGTTTCACCGAGGGGCTTTTTTGCAGGGTAGATGTGTCACTGAAAGGGTAGGTAGCTATCTGTTTGCAACCACCGCTCAGTAGCTCACATTTACATTTGGTAGTGTCCGATCTTGAGCAATGCCGAGTGCCCACAGGTCTCTATGAAGTTAGTGGGAATTGAGGATGTTCAGCAACTGACAGGATCAGGCCCTACAGTGAATCATGGCATTGTGGTCGTCTCAGTTGAGATCAGTCAGCACCTTGCAGGATCGTGCCCTTCTGCTGATAGTGATATCATCATTCTATTGGCCATATGTAGGTTCCCAGTCATTCTGTTTGGTCCAATTTTCACTTCCAGCTCTTTCTGTGTTGTTTATATTGAAGAGAAATTGCTTCTTATATTTAGCAGGCTTTCCCTTCTGCTTTTGTTCCCAAACTGATCCCTTGTAATGGCATGCCTGTGCCACTCCACAGTGTATAGTCCAGCCTTTAACAGGAGCTAACAGCTGCACACTTTAACCTTTATGGACTGTTTTAAGGAAAATGGGTGTATATGTGTGATGGGGTGTTCACCCCACACCAGCCATGAAGGGGTTAAGGTGGCTCAGAAGGGGTTAATTCACCTTATAGGTCACACCTAGGGGAGAGTCAGGCTTGAGGGAGCTGCTGCAGCTGGCCAGGGGAAGGCATCTCTCCGGCCTCAGGCTGCTGCAGCGAGAGTGGGCTGGGGGGAGTCCTCTTTCTCCACCACAGCCCTGGGGAAGCCTGCAATCCAAACCCTTCCACCCCAGCCCCACCCCAGAGCCTGCACCCACAGCCAGAGCCCTCCCTTCCCCACACCCCAACGTTCTGCCCTAGCCCTGAGCCCTGTGGGTTCTCCTCCCACACTCCGAACCTCTTGGCCCCACCCCTGCCACACATCACCTCCACATTGGTGCACATAACAAAATTCATTCTGCACATGGATGTAAAATTTTAGAGGTAACATTGTGTGTACAGGAGGCAATTTGGATCAATAGAAGGAAAAGTGAGGCAAGAGAGCTTTTCTATTAGCATGTCAAAGAACCTCAGAGCATCCCAGAGAAATCCCCATGTATGTCACTAAAATCTGAAGAAGGAAAACAAGCACTTCTAGACCTTGCCTAAACTAGTCTACTTTTCTTTAAAATTTCCTACTGTTGCAACCACAGGTGGGAGCTGTGGCATAGATAAAGCATGGTATCCTCCAAGATTTTTGCTGCTGTGTCATCTAGATCTCCGAAGGCCTGGTGACAAAATGGCTGCTGCCTTGTCTATACTAGCACTCTCGTTGTTGCTACTGCCAGTGGATCTTTACTAGTGGTAGAATTTTTTCTTGGGGGAGGGGGGCAGTGGAGGGAGGGGCAGTCTAGACACAGCGGTAGGGAATATGGCTATTCTGCCTTGAAGATGGACCAGATGACCCAAGTGTTCTTTTCCACCTTAAAAATATCTGTGATCCACTGATTTTTTTTCCTCCGGTGCTATTGTTTTTAACCTCATTCTGGAGATTTCCCTAACTAGAAAAGCAATCTTTTCCAGGCCAAAAGCAGTATCTTCTAATGTGATTAAAAGCTCAGTCCTGTTCTCATTAATGTCAACGGCAAAACTTCCATTGACATCAGTGAGAACAGAAAAGGTATCTACTGATATAAACAAGCTCTCTTAAACTCAGTCCTGTCTGTATTGTACCTCTCTGTATTGTATACATGCCCACATACTCCAAAATACTTTAAAACTTGCCAATCAGCTGCACAAGTTTCATTTTTAGTGAATATGGATGATAATGGGCACTGAAGCTAACCATTTCCTTATATGTGGGTGCAAAAAAACATTTTTTTTCCTTGAGAAGGATCTCATAACAAGTACACACTAACTATAGCACTGCATCATTAGAGAAGTTTTCATATTTTCAGGTAAGCAGGCTGCTGCTGGGGAAAGAGGATAGCCCATTAACACCTTGGATCAAAACAGGCTAACTTCCTTTCAACACAGAATATATTTTTCATACAGGGCCTTGGTGCCTCTGCTGCATTCAGACTTGCTGTGTTTCAAACACTGTACTATAGATCGCCCTTTGTGAATGGGCTCGTAGGCTGTGCTGATGAGGTCACGAGTCTTGGATTTAAAATTCACTTTGCTCGCTCTCTCATCCACTGCCCTGTGAATTCTGCGGATGTAGGGGCAACGGGACCCCACATTTCAGGCTTAATGAAAGCAGGGCTTTTTTAGTTTCTAAAGCGCCACGTGTGTAACTTACAACTTTGAGAGCCTTTGGCAACACTTTATAAATGCTGTTAATTCACAGCTGGCATCTCATCCGTATGGGAAAGAAATTTTTTTTAAAAACAAACACCTCATAGAGCCATTGAGAGCATCCCAGCAGTGGGAAAAAGGGAAAAAAAATTATGCAAAAAGCCGTATTTGCCTCTGCAGAAGACTTGCCTGGAAGAATATTGAAAGCCCTTCTTTCTGCCACAGCACAGGGCTTCTCAAGGGTTTCAGGTGCCCAGCAACCACAGTTTGACTAGTGCAGCTACAGCAATGATAAATGCGGTGAGGTAGCAGCTGTGAGCACAGTTAGCACAGTAAAAATGATTGTGCTAGAGGTGAGAGGCCACAACTGCTGCACCACTAGAACCAAACCCAGGCCTTTGGAGGGACTTTCTGCAGCTAGATTTGTGGGGGTGCAACAACACACGCCATCTATGTCCTCTGCTGTAGTGGGGAGCTCAGTCAACTGGCGCACCCACCAAAGTGGGCAGGGTTAACTCTGGGGGTGCCGAGTCAAGCTAAGCTAGGGAGAGGGACTGATTCAGTCCATCCCCAGCAGCCTTGTCTGCATGATTACGTTAAAAATGCTAGTGACCGCCAATGTCTCAGCTATACTAGGACTCCCCTCATTGCTGTGACCATATCCTATGTTCTTGTACAGCCCCTAAAATGATTTATCTTTGAAAAGTGTGGGAGTACCTAGGAGCCCCAACCAAGGTTGGGGCTGATTGTATTGGGCACTGTTTAGTCACATTGTGAAGGTCAGGCCCTTTCTTAAAGAGCTTACTTTCTATTGCTGAGGTTCTAATTTTGATTAGAGCTTCTGGAAGCTACTGTACTAGAAATAATAAATGAATAATAGTAACCTAACTTCCTTGATCCCTTGTGGGCTAGCTGCATGCTCCAGTGGGCTTTGTAATAGATGTGGTATCACAGCAAAGCTGGTGCCAGCTGGCAGGACCTCAGAGGGCTTGTCTGTGTTCTTAAAGAAAATGTAATCTCCATTATGTACTGAATGCCATCTGCAAGAGGCTGTGGGGAAGAGAGGATGGTCTTGTGGGTGAAGCACTGGGCTGAGAGCAGGAGTTCTGGCGTCTCTTAGTAGCTTTGCCACTAACTTACTGCATGACCATAGGCAAGTCTTTTAATCTCTCTGCCTTAGTTTTGTCATTTGTAAGCTGAGAGGATTTTATAATATCTCAGACAGTGTAAATGCCAGGGAAGGAATATCAATAGCATGGCCTCAGTATGTACCCAGTGTTAGAGCTATGGTATTCTTGGGCTGAACTAGTCTGACTTTTGATGCTCAAGGAAGAGCACTGGCATCTCTCGTTAGAAAAATAAACCTGACTCATATTTGGCAAGGCTATGAACCATGGTGCCGGTGTCTGTTCTCATCAGGGACTCTTTTGTTGGCAGGCTGAGATGGGTTGTACAACAGAAGTGGGAGCTCTCTCATAATGGAAGGTAAGGGTAAACTGAAATTGCCCCCTTCCATGTTTTGGATGCAGATTTGCAACACTGTTAATTTCTTGTGTATCATGCATTATTATCAGCTGTACTACAGCAGTGCCTGGAGGCTCCAACCAAGGTCAAGGCCACATTGTTCTAGGCTTTGTACAGACACAAAGGGACAGTTTCTGTTCTGAAGAGCTTATGCTCGAAATAGATAAGATTGACAAGTGTGCTAATGGACAAGAGTGCTACTGGAAACAGGTGAAATGATTTGTCAAGGACGTACAGCAGATCAGTGGACAAACTAGGAATAGAACCTAAATCTCCTGATTCTGAAACCATTGCCCTGTCACTATTCCACACTGCCTCCCATAGAGCTTGAGTGAAACCCCCAAACGATTCTAGACGAATTTGGAGTAAGATTATTGCGTAGCAAATCTCAGTACTGACTTTATTCCAGCAAACCCTATGGATTGGAACATAGAAATGCCATCCTGGAATAAACCAGTAGTTCAAGTTATCCTGTATCTGGCAATAGCCAGTATCAGATACTACAGAAGCAAGTGCAAGAAACCCTGTAGTGGATTCTTATGGAATGACCTCTCCCTAGGTGAAGTTTCTTCTTAATTCTGTTTTATGTCCTGAAGCATGAAGCTTTATATTCCTTCTAAAATGTCTTTGTTTTAACTGAACTAACATAACTCTGGATGTTTTTATTTCCCCATAAACATCTAATCCTTTCTGAATCCTACAGCTCTCTTGGCCTCAACGATATCTTGTGGTAGTGAGTTCCACAAGTTGGTTATACATTTTATTAAAAAGTATTCTCACACTTCTTATCAAACTGTCTGTACTGGGCTAGCTTGATTATCACTTCAAAAGGTTTTTTTCTCTTACTTAATTGGCCTCTCAGAGTTGGTAAGACAACTCCCACCTGTTTATGCTCTCTGTATGTGTGTATATATATATCCTCGATATTTATTCCACTCTGTATGCATCCGAAGAAGTGGGCTGTAGTCCACGAAAGCTTATGCTCTAATAAATTTGTTAGTCTCTAAAGTGCCACAAGTACTCCTGTTCTTTTTACAAGTACTCCTGTTCTTTTTATTAAAAAGGGGTTCCTTTTGTCAGTTTTAAATTAGTTCCCTTTCAATATCCTTTTATTCTTACATTATGAGAAAGGGCAAAAACATGTGTACAATTTGCCTTCTCAATGCCGTTCATTATTTGGTGTGCCTTTATCATGTCCCGTTTTATTTTTTTTCCCTCTAAACTATCTCATTCCAATCTTTCCTTGCCTCTAATCATCTTCCCTGAACCCCCACTGTAGTTCTGCTACATCCTGTAAAGCACACCACCACCATCAGAGGATTTTTGCATTGACTCCATTCCCTGTGAAGGCTGTTTGAGAAAACCAGAATGGCTACTAATATCAGGACAGAACAGCCTTGAGGGAGAATCTATGGCCTTGTTAGCATTAATGAACGGAACCATTGCTAATAGCTGACCAGTATTCAGCAGTGGTTCAGCTTCAGCTGTTGTCAGTACTCGTTCCGTTTTGTAGTGCAGGTGACAAACTCACAAAAAGTAGGCATGCTATCCTTGCTGGTCATGGAATCAATACAATGGCTGCTGAACCTTTAGCCAGAGAAAACAGTCAAGCAGAAAGAAAATTCAAAGATGTTTTATAGATTGTAGCCACTTGGACTATTTTATTGCAGAATCTTGTGATACTTATTATTTTTCATAAAGTCGCAGCTCCTGGAGTCATGTGAATATATCAGAATTTCAAATTTAATAATAAAAAAAAGAAAGTAAGTTTCTAGCCCTCATGGTTGCAAAGAAAAGCTGGAAACAGAGCTCTAAAGGTTCAAACCAGAAGGCAAATAAAAGGATCCCCAAAGTTGTTGTTTTTTAAATCTCGTGATTTGTAAGCATATCTCATGATTTTGGGGGCTTGATTCATGATTTTTGAAACCTTGGTTTTGGCAATACTGTTTACCCACCAAAAATACTCCCAAACAAATAAATTGAACCACATGTCCAAAAGAGGGATGTTAACAAAAGCCACACATAATAAGGAGACCGCAGCAACTCTTAGGGTATGTCTTCACCACAGAGAGAGCTCAGATAATTAGCATCCAGGTTTGAGCACCTGCGTTTGCCTATCCAGGTGTGACCAGCCACTCTGCAAAGCCCCACTGGAGTTAATGTGTCCTCACTGACCCTGAGTGACTCATGTATGTTGGCATATCTGGGAGCATATTCCATGATGCTCTGGGCTATAGTAAGCTGGTCCACTCTATGATTCTTTCTAAGTTGACTGTGGGGGCACTTGTCTGTGTGTGCACATGGAGGAAGGCATGGACGGACTATCAACATTCAAATGATGTAACCTGCATGCTCACTGCAAGTGGGTGGGATAGCAGCCTGAGTGAAAGCATCACTTGGGTTTTAGCTTGTAATGCCAGAAGAGTCGGCTAGCCTTGGTTGAAGACACCACCAAATTTGGGTGAGACTTTTGTGTCTGGACAGGAAGGGACTTGGGGTAAGATCCCTGGGCTAACTCTGCACTAATGTAAAAGTGACTTGCACTTGTGCATCTCACCCAAATCTGAAATTGGGTTACCCCACACTAATGCAAGTTGCTTTTTACACCAATGCTACATATCTGCACTCGAGGCTTGCCTGAATGCAGCGACATTGCCACTCCAATACAAAAAGCCGTCACGTACACAAGCCCTCGGTCATGCAGAATGTAGATGTCTGAATGAGCAGACTGGTGAGAAAATCCTTAATAAAAAGGTTTGAGATAAATCAGAGGTTCTCAAACTCGGGGTGGTGACCCCTCAAGGGGTTGCAAGGCTATTATGTCGGGGTTGCGAGCTGTTAGCCTCCACGGCCAAGCCCCACTTCATCGTCAGTATTTATAATAGTGTTACATATTTTAAAAAGGGTTTTTAATTTATAAGGGGCGTCACTCTGAGGCTTGCTGTGTGAAAGGGGTCACCAATACAAAAGTTTGAGAACCACTGAGATAAAGGATCAAACATCCAGAGAACTGTGCAGCACTGCAGAAAAGCAAACCACTAACATTAAAGTTGAATTGCAAAGAGAAAACAAATTGGGCTTGTGCCCTCTTTTGAGTTTATGAAGTACGTAAATAAGGCCTGAAAGGTAGACTTTTCCCTTCAAAGTAATTTTGGCCTGCTTATTTTAATATCTGAAAATCAGGTCTTATCTGTTCTGGAAGGCTCTATGATTGGAGAACTAGTGAAATGGTGACACCACAAGAGTCAAGAGCACGAAAGTGGAACAACTAAAGGTACATATTTATTAGGAAAGAAGATGTATTATTAGCTAGTGAACACCTAGTAACTAATGAGAGGTAAACTGCTAGTGAAGACACAACAGCCTGTAGCTCTCACACCTGTTGGCAGGTTGAGATAAAGACTATGAGTGAGCCTAGGGTAGCATTAGTTTTCCTAGAGAAGACAAGGCTTCAGAAGGAAAGCGTTTTTTATTAGACTGTTTTTAAATGCTGTTCTTTGATAACACCTATTTTGCTTCAACAACTAATTAACATTTTGGATAAAGGCCATCTTTGTGAAAGATTCAATTCACCCACCTTACACTTCAGATATGATCACAGAAAAATAAATAAATACATAAATAACCCATTGACACATCCAACTATTCCTCTAACAAAACCAGAGATGACTAGACTTGACCTTGCCAATGTTTTAAAGGCTAAAAACAAGTGTGTGTAGGGAGGGGGAATGACTTTAAAACAAACAAACAAACTCTTTCTGGCTGCTTTTTTGGATGTATAAAGAACCCTCAATGGGCAAAGCCTATTTTAAAAAAAATAATCCTATGCAAGTCACCTATGAAGTATCAGCATGCGTCTACCACCCCATAGCCACTCTGAATGAGTAGTAGCCTGGAATACCACTCCCAGTCTGTGCTGAGTAGGTGGTGTGTGCAGAGTGATGGGCAGACTAGTGCTCCCCCTGTTTTCAGAATGTGAGAGCACACACTGAAATTACTCAACATACTCACACCCTCTTTAACAGTCTCAATGATATTACTATTTATTATTACTCCTTTTTTGCTGTCTCATATCTTTCACCCACATGTGCCAGCTGATATGGGAACTGTGACATACCACACCCCACAGGCAAGGAAGAGGGTCACATGACTTGCTCCCATTGAGAGCACTTTAAAGAAGACGATAAGCTCTATCTCTCATTTAACTTGGCCTTTGGAAGATGTTTGTGGAAATTTCTGCAAAGGGGGTGACATCAGTTGTTGTCACAGCTGCTGAGAAAGTCTGCAAGACCATGCCTGTTGAGGGTGTGTGTGTAAACATATATTGTTAATAGATAAAATTTAAAACAAAAGGCAGCCCATATGCTGAAGGCTGGTATGTTTCATTGCTCAGGACTGATGCATATCAATAAAAACAAAACCTAATGCAACACTACAGTAAGTTAATTTGGAAAAAAAAAAGATACTAGCTCTGGAGTGCTTAAATTTAATTTGAAACAAGACTTCTCCCAGGGGAATTCCAAGTGTTTAGTATGTGGGACATACTCCAGTTGCTAGCTGTACATACCTAAAATAAACTATGCAAAATTCCATATTCAGAGCCAGACTCTGCCAACTCTGAGAGTAAACCCAACTAGCTATCACAATCTTTTCACTTTGTCCCCCTTCCCCTCCACCTGGATTAGGATGGCAATAAGGAATTCTATTTGAAATAGACTCTCAAAGCTCAGTATTTTCCCTATGTGAGATCTAAAGCTTTTGTGTGTGTAATTCTCAAGAGCCTCTAAAGTGATACACACTTTTGTGTATAGTTACAAAGAATTCAGTAGGGAATTGTTCTTCTGCCTGTTGTAGGCATAGACAGGCTCCGACAAAAAGAATTAAAATGTAAAGAGTAGAGACAACAAAGGGTTAAAAAGACTAGTTCTAATATTTCAACCCTCGGTGACAATCTCTCGGTACCCAGAGCACCACTGTCACCTGCTGATTTGCTCTGACAATCCAGCTACTTCTAAACTGTAGGATGAGACTATGGCGATGAGAGAATATTTCCCTTATTAAACCACAAACTTCAGAGGGACTCTGTTAAAACTGAAGAGAACCCTTTGGGCTTGCTGTTCAAATGGAAACATTTTAGATTGTGAATTTTTTCTTGACACCTTAAAGACACTTTATGTATAATTTGAAGCTACCAAATCTGCTATACCAAGAATCCAGAAACAGGACAATTGGAAGATGCACAAGTGTCAGTCCGACAACTAAACTGAGAATTGGGAAGGTCTTAACAAGTAGACAATAATGTTTGCCTTGTCTTGTGTTTTAGAGTCTGAATTAAAACTGTTTGGCTCACTAATAACTTTGTGAAAGTAATCTACTTTTGGATCGTGGGGGATGGAGAGGTGGGAAGGGTGGGAGGGTTAATGCAACCTATGTGAATCATTCCTGAATCTTTCTCGGCTTTCCTATGTGAAACTTTATTCATCCAGACTTCAGAATTTCTCTGCAATAAAACTTCCTGAACGACATACCACACAATGTTTAGGAATTTATTTAATACTAGTATTACTGTCAAAGCATAGAAGCCAAACTATACATACGGTCAGCTTGAAGAATGTGTAAGTAACGACATTACCCCAAGCAAAAAATTAAATAAAAAGTGTGTGTGTGTATGTATGTATATATATATATATATATATATATTTTTTTTTTTTTCCAAACCAACAAGCTTTAACATCCAGAAATCTTTTATCAGGGTAGACTCTGCCCCACTATGGTTAGTTCTACACAATGCCTGAGATTACGCTTCTGAACATATCCTGAATGCTGTGACAGAAGTATTTGTCACTCAAGGTATTTATAGTTCTAATGCTTTGGAAGACAGATAAATGCTTATTTTTACATGAAACAACAGCTTTGCGAGAGAGAGAGAGAAAGAGAGAGAGAGAGAGAGAGAATAATGGACTGACAAACCACCTTACTGTTGCCTAAATCACTCATTTCACCATGATGACTGTATCATATTTTAGCTAATGACCATTTTGATTGGGACACTGCATCCCTGTTGTGTAGTCAGAACTCTCATTGTACTGTCAAGGTTGTATAAGAAATTCCAGTTTATATTATATTATATTATATTATATTATATTATATTATATTATTCAGCAAGTAAAACAAAGATATAGAAAGAGAGAACATAAGGAATACACAAAAGGGGGCAGAGTTAGGGGTAAGCACTCAACTTTAACTTTTCAAATTTCCTGACTGTTGAGGATTTAATAACTCAACCTGAACATTGTATAACACTATTTTGGCATGGAATTTCCTTTAAAAATTAGGTTTAAAGAAAACCACTCGCAATATCAGCTTTTAGGCTCCCAGGAATTTACTGAATCTGGAGTTTTTCAGCTTGACACATCTGGAATGCAATCATCCTTAATGGAGGCCTGAATACTACATTGATTGGAACTATATGAATACCAGAAAGAAAAAGAGCTTTCCTGGTCTTAACCATCTGAAACCTTAGCTGTCTCAAAATCTTCAATCATCTCAAACCTAAATGGTTCAGCAGCCCCAGTGTTCTAAACTTTTAAGGTTGGTTTAAAAACAAAAGTGGATAGCAAAATTCTATTGCACTTGTTTGGAAAATTTCCCCATTTTGAATGCTCATAACTTGACATGATTATTTCTCAATAAGGTCTACAAATCAAGCCAGGGCTAATGATTCTGCCGTTGTGGAGTTATCCATGGTTATCCATGTGCAAAAATGTTTGTTTGGAACATATGGGAGAGAATGGGGTGTTCTTCTGGCACACATAACTGGCAAATAGTTGGAACGGATTACACTCAAACTTTCAAGAACAAGCACCGCAAGAATCACCTCTGGGTTGAGATAAAACAAACATTTTCTCCCTAAGAATTAATTTAACACATTTTTGTGTAACTGAAAAAGGGAGGTTAAACTGAAGTTGGAACTCTTCCCTAACTACCAATCATCCTCCCTCCCCTCTCACTAATGGAGCCAGACTGTTCCTGACCCATGCATGAGTGTGCAGGGGTCCAAGGATTTAGACAGGCACAAAATACTTACTTTGTGTTTGTACAGGGCCTAACACAAGGGCCTGTTTTGGTCAGGGCCTCTAGGTGCTATTGTAATACTAATAATAACGAGCCTCTTCATCCTTGTGTTCCACACAAAGCTGTGGACAATAGCAGTTTACGTGCTTGGGGGAGTGCAGCCAGTGACCCCACAGGTAATGGGGAGCAGGTGTGGAGGTGGCCCTAACTCTTCCACAACGCCATGTAGAGGGCAGGGGACTGGAATACACCATTTTAAAAGAGGAAGCAGTTTGCACACTTGGGACACCTCATGCTACAAACCTCCCCAGGTGCAGCTTGAATGCAGAGCTGTGTGTAAATGGCTTCATTTCTAGGCCATAATGATTCTTGTAGTTTAACCTCCATGTTAATGTCTGAATTTGTAATGGAAAATCTTGGAAGATTATAAACTAATGTTTCACAAGTTGTATTCATGACTGAGTTTGCTTGAGCTAGCAGTACCTCCACAGATCTAGTGCTTGCAAAAATTGAACCACCAGCCAAGCTAGAATTGTAGACTAGGAACAGCCATAGCTTCACCCGTGGTTCATGTATGCCACTACCTATGGCTGAGTCAGTACTACACATATCTCTTGTTTAGTGTGCCTCATTCTGTTTTTCTCTCCTTCTCTGCAGTTAGTATTTCATTATCAAGCAAAAAACCTAATACTTGCAAAAGTAGGATCAGTCGCTCAGTTGAGACAAGATGTTTGGGCTCCAGGCCTGGTGGTGTGAAAGGGCCTGTGCATTAATAGGAACTCTGCATTTTATCCAGGGAGACGATAGTGAGTGGGAGGGAGAGTATTGGTGGCTGGGATTGGAGGATAAAATGTTGGGAGTTTGAAATTTTGGGGTGGCTCTGCTAGCCATTTGCATTTAATCTACTTCTGCCGTGTCGATTAGCTTTGCATTAAGGTCAAACTTAGAAAGAGGTACAACTGATGGTGAAAGAATGGAACTATGCTAGATAGACTATATATCTATGTTAAGTCTGAACCTGGGGAACACGTGTCTTCTTGTAGCTAAGGCCAGGTCTTCACTCCAAAGTTTTGTTGGCATAGCTGTGTCGGTCAGGGTGTGAATAGACCACACTCCCTAGCTGACATGGTAAAACAGCCAGCGTAGATGGAGCTATGCTGAGAGAAGAGTGCTTATGTCAACATGGTTAATATTGTTCAGGGAGGTGGTGTTAACATGCCGGCAGAAAAACTCCTCTTGTTGGCTTATGCTGCGTCTACACTAGGGGTCTCTGCCATATAGCTATACTGGCAAAGCAGCTGTAGTGTAGACAAGGTCTGAGGCAGAAGTTTTCCTCAACTCTTCTTAGTTTCTTGGGCCTGGCCTACATTGAAGATTTAGGTCAACATAGCTACAGCACTCAGTGGCGTGAAAAAGCCACCCCCCTGAGTGCTGTAGCTATGCTGATCTAACCCCTGGTTAGGGTAGGTCAACAGAATAATGCTTCTGTCAACCTAGCTACCATTGCTTAGGGAGGTTGTGTTCCTAGAGTGATGGAGAAACCCTTTCCATCGCTGTAGGCTGCGTCTGCACTATTGGGTTATGCTGGCACAGCTATAACGCTGTAGATACGCCACTACGGTCCCCATAGTGTAGACATGGTCTTACCTGAAGATTTAAGCAGAAGAAGGTGGTTGGAGGACTGGAATATTTTTGAACAATGTTGCTAAGCTGTTGTGGTTGAATATTAATGATGATGAACAATAATACTTTGTGCTTTTATAGCACCTTCCATCTGAGATCTCAATGTTTTGCAAACATGAATGAATTCAGTGCCTCATGATACCTTTGTGATGAGACAGTATTGTTATTCCCATTTTACAGCAGGGAAAATAGATGCAGAGAGGCTAAATGGGTTAAGCCCAAGGGCAATTGTTTTTTTTATAATTAACTTCTCCTCACTTGTTAATTTCTATTGTACTGTGCCTAGGGTGACCAGATAGCAAGTGTGAAAAATCAGGACAGGGGGTGAGGGGTAATAGGAGCCTATATAAGAAAAAGCTCCAAAAATTGGGACTGTCCCTATAAAATCGGGACATCTAGTCACCCTAACTGTGCCATTCAGTATTTCCCTATATTTTTTTTGACTCATTAGTGTCATTATGAGTATTACAAATTCAGTTAAGCTGAACTGATGGGAGAATACTGTGTTGCACTGACCCAATAATACTGGAACGTGACTCATTATTCAGAGAGGAGCTCTGTACTGCAGAGAACTGATAAATGTAAGATCCCCTGTTTCTTTGTTCCTTCATAGTATCAGTGGCAACAGGCTGAGTAGATACTTGCCCTGATAACCCAGTTTTGCAGAAGACTGTCAACAATGGCTCCATCCTGCACACTCCAGCTTCCCTGGCATGGAGCATAAGAACAGCAGCCATACTGAGTCAGACCAAAGGTCCATCTAGCCCCGTATCCTGTCTTCTGACAGTTGCCAATGCCAGGTACTTCAGACAGAACAGGCAATCATTGAGTGATCCATCCCCTGTCACTCATTCCTTCTGCAAACAGCGGCTAGGGACACTCAGAGCATGGGGTTGCATCCCTGATCATAGAGTCTGAGGCGTCTGTGGCTCCTGGGGCTACTCCTACTGGTGAGTAGGAAGGATGCATACATCTAAAGACAGCTGAATATAGTTTATAGCCACCCAATTCCTCCCTCTTCCCACAAGCACAGCCTGGGGCTCTTCCCCAGCTGACTGGCAGATACAGTGCCTTTCTGATGCTGCAAAGGGGCACTGGCCTCTCCTTAGGGGACCACATCGCCTCACCACATCATCTTGGCAGTAGAGCTGATTGGAAATTTTTCCTCTAAATGTTTTTTTGGATGAAAAATGTCTTTTTGTTTAACTGGACACACTTTGAAAAATGTTGATTTTGATAAAAATTGCCACAGAAACAAATATTTTGAAACAAAAAATGTTTACAAACAATTGAGTGTTTGAGGATGCCACATTATTTACACTTGTGGATTGTCATCAACTGAAATCCAGGGCAATCCACTTTGATTAACATTATATGAGAAAGAATGCTGGGGAAAGATTGGCCTCCGCAGCAAAGAGAGAAAGGAGACAATAAGAAATGGAGGCCTCAGCAAGACTGCCACATAGAGGCCTCTGAGGGTCTGCAGGGGGTAAAGGAATAACAGGATGACATCACCGTTGGCTCCTTGTGGGCAGTGGAGGACACTTCTCATCAGAATCAGCTGGGGAAATGTAGAGCTCCAGCAGGAGGAAAAAATAGAGAAGCCTGCTTTAGAAATCTTAATCCTGCTATAAATAACTGTTAAACCATAGGAGTTCCTAAAGAAACACAGCTTTTTTAGCCACTGTGTATTTAACCGTTTCCTTCCTGGGTGAAAGGTTTGCTGTCCCTTTCCTTGCTTAAGCCAGGGATGAGTGCATTTTTGGTACAGACGAGTGTTCATCATTGGCAATATAACATAAAAGGTACCAAATGGTTTAAAAAGTAGTTGTTAAACAGGTGTCCTCTAAACCAATCAAGAGCAAATCAGAGAGAGGGAAGAAGTTACAATCATGATTCAGAGTTTCGTATGAAGAGAGGAAGGGTTATCCAGTGGTTAGGTTATTAGCCTAGGATTTGGGAGACATGGGTTCAGTTTCATTCTCTGCCACAGACTTCCTGTGTGACTGTGGGCAAGTCACTTAGCCTTTCTGTGCCTCAGTTCCCCATTGGCAAAATGGGGATTATAGTATTTTCCTACCTCATAGGAGTGTTGTGGGAATAAATACATTCAAGACTGTGAGGTGCTCAGATACTCTGGTGAAGGGGGCCATACAAGTAGCTAGATGTCTGTTTATAGCTAAAAGTTTCCATTGGCTATCCTGGTGCTGTATGACTTGTTCCCTGGGTGCATTACTCAGGACACTCTTCTGGTGCTATTTCCGTCATAATCTGGCCCAATGTGCGTGTGGCTGCCTTTCAAAGCAAAGACTGTACACTTTTGATAAAAGATGCAGATGAAAAGAAAAATAATCGTTAACTTTTCGTATTTACAGAAAACTGCCAGCAGGATCTAACCACATTAAAATAAGTCTGTAATTTCTTGATGCATGTGGCTTAGGGAGTGAAAATTATAACTGGTATTAGAAAATGCTGTAGTCATTTCCAACTGTATCATAGATAAAATATAATGGATTACTTAGTACTGAAATGTAAAATTTTCCATTCCCCTTCGTCTGCTCTCCTCTGAGATCTGCAATCCACTAGTTAAGAAATGAAATGGAGTTATGTTTACTTTGTGCCACACAAGTCAAGGCTAAATTTCATAGAATGATTTAATTTTAGTATTGAGATGAGAGAGGCTGACTCAGATTCTCTGAGGGACAATTTTATCAGTACAGTCAGTCATGCAACTCTTGTTACAGTGACACACAGGAGCAAAAGAAGCCTTATGTGCTAGCTGAGATGAGCATAATACATCCCAGCTGAGTCTGGGATTGCTTGCTGTGTCTGAACTGAACCCCTGGCTTATTGGCTACGTTAACAAGACCCCCATGCAGAGTTTGATACTGTGTGCTTCTGATTACCCTCTAGCAGCTGCCACTGAAGTCAGTGGCAGTGTGAGGTGCTCAATGCCTCTCCGGACTGGGCCCATGGGGGAAGGCCTTCACTTTGAATGATTCCACTCTAAATTAAATCAGATTTTGGCCCAGTGATTATTCCCTCTCTTTCTGAAGGGCTTATGTTTCACTGAGAGATAGTAAACACATATTGGGAGAAACCCTGAGCTTTCGTAACAGGCAGCAAATTTCTATAGATAGCAGATTAGCATCTTGCTGAAACTTGAGGATGTGTTGAAAACTCCATTCCAATGTCCCTAAGTTATTTTCCTGACTATTCCTTTCAGCATTATAATTTCTCACTTTGTATATGCTTATCATATTTAACCATAGTTACCAATATGCAAACTGGTTCAGAGTGCAGAGCGTATGTCAGATCGAGTTAGAACTTGTTGTGAGTCTGTGAGTATTCTCCTCCTCCTTTTGCCTGTGGTGCTGACATGCTGAGCCATTAGCCAAATGATAATATAAGCCAGCAGTTACTTAAATTTAAGGGTACCAGTTGAGTTGTACCAATGCACAGTGTACAGCAGTCTGCCTATGCAGTGTAGTTCTAACTGTTGGTCCTAGGATGTTATAGAGACAAGGTGGGTGAGGTAATATATTTTATTGGAATAACTTCTGTTGGTGAGAGAGACAAGCTTTTGAGCCACATGGAGCTCTTCTTCAGGTCTGGGAAAGGTACTCCCAGAGTCACACCAAAATGCAAGGTGGATCAGATTGTTTAGCATAAGTAGTTAGCACATATTGTAAGGGACCATTCAAGGTAGAGTGGCCCATTAACACCTCTGCAGTCATAGAACAAAAAGAGGAGGTCAGTGGATTACAGATTGCTGTAATAAGCCATAAATACTGTGTCTCATTGTGAATCGCTCTCAATGAAGTCACATGGGATAACGATAAAAGACCTGTGGGTGAATACTTTTTACAAAGCGAAAAGAACGAGTAGTACTTGTGGCAGCTTAGAGACTAACAAATTTATTTGAGCATAAGCTTTCATGGGCTAAAACCCACTTCATCAGATGCATGCAGTGAAAAATACAGTAGGAAGATATATATATAAAGAGAACATGAAAAAATGGGTGTTGCCATACCAACTCTAACCAACTAATCTTGTTATAGTTGGTCTGGCAACACCCATTTTTTCATGTTCTCTGTGTATATTGTGACAGACCCAGACCAGTGGGGTACAGGAGTCTGGTAGAGGGCAAATATACTGGTCACTGGATGAGTAGTTTTCTGTTCCCTGAGTGACCAGAGAAGGGGCTGCATTAGAGTAATCAGGAACCTGCTAGAACCAGTTAAGGCAGGCAGGCTAATTAGGACACATGGAGACAATTAAGAAGAAACTGCTAGAATCAATTAAGACAGGCTAATCAGGGCACCTGGGCTTTAAAAAGGAGCTGACTTCAGTTTGTGGTGTGAGTGTGAGGAGCTGGGAGCAAGAGGTGCAAGGAGCTGAGAGGGTGTGCTGCTGGAGGACTGAGGAGCACAAGTGTTATCAGACCCCAGGAGGAAGGTCCTGTGATGAAACTAAAGAAGGTGTTTGGAGAAGGCCATGGGGAAGTAGCCCAGGGAGTTGTAGCTGTCATGCAGCTGTTACAGGAGGCTCTATAGACAGCTGTAGTCCACAGGGCCCCGGGTTGGAACCTGGAGTAGAGGGTGGACCCGGGTTCCCCCCAAACCTCCCAATTGACCTGGACTGTGGGTTCTTCCAGAGGGGAAGGTCTCTGGGCTGTTCCCCAACCCACATGGTGAATCTCTGAGGCAAGAAAATCCACCAATAAGCGCAGGACCCACCAAGATATAGGAGGAACTTTGTCACAATATATATCTTCCTACTGTATTTTCCACTGCATGCATCCGTTGAAGTGGGTTTTAGCCCACAAAAGCTTATGCCCAAATAAATCTGTTAGTCTCTAAGGTGCCACAAGTACTCATTCTTTTTGCTGATACAGGCTAACATGGCTACCACTCTGAAACCTTTCACAAAGCGATCACTCTATATGTGACCTATCTTTCCTCATCCTCAAAGGAAACCTGCACAACACTTTCAAAAGATGAGCCTGGGAGCAGGGTCATCCTTACACATACTCAAAGTACGCAGCTGCGTAGGGCACCAGGAAATTTGGGGTACCAAATTTCCTGGTGCCCTGCGCAGTTGCGTACTGCTCCAGCCCCCGGCCCGCCTTTTCCCCAGGGCCCCTGCCCCTGGTCTGCCCCCACTCCACCCCTTCCCCAAAACCCCACTTTCACATATAGGGGAAGGCAGAGAGCTTCCATACCCAGCAAATCTCCTAGTTCTGGAGCTTACACTGACACACAGGGAAGCATAGGAGAGAATATAGCCTTAAGATATTTTAAAAAGTTATGTCAAGATTTGTTAGCCTAAAAATTGACCTATTTTCATTTGACACTGGTGCCATCTGGAAAGTTTTTAGCCTGAGGTGTCCAAATAATTTTTTCTGGAACATTCTCTACACTGCTGCTCTTAGTAATAATACTAGTTTAAGAATGAAAAAAACAGGGATTTTGGGATTTGCAGCGAGCTTCACATTGAACAGGCTAGTAGTTTTGGGACATGTGAGAGAGGGGATGAATGTATCAGTGTTTTTATTACTAGTCTGACTTCAAGTCTTGAATTTGGTTTTAAAAACAGCTGGACAGAAGCATAGGCAATTTTTTAAAAAATGAATGGTTATAGTATATGGGGGCAACTGTCAAGGGAGGTCAATTTTTCAGCCCATTGCCTTGACAGAGTTTCTTCAAGCAGGGAATTGCACTGAGTTGTTTCCTCATGCAACAGGTTGGAGAGAGACTGAATATTACATCTACATTTATTACTTTTAGGCCTGCTCTTTGCTGGAGAAATTAAACCAATTAAGTATCAGGGGGTAGCCGTGTTAATCTGTATCTGCAAAAACAACAAGGAGTCCGGTGGCACCTTAAAGACTAACAGATGTATTTGGGCATAAGCTTTTGTGGGTAAAAAACCCACTTCTTCAGATGCATGGAGTGAAAATTACAGTATAATAATGCCTGCATCTGTAATTTTCACTCCATGCATCTGAAGAAGTGGGTTTTTAAGTCTTTAAGGTGCCACCGTACTCCTTGTTGTTTTGTTAAACCAATTAAAGCACGTAGGACATCTGTGAAACATTTTGCAAGCAACACTAAAATTCCCTAAACAGCCTACAAAGGGTCTGATCATTGGTTAGAGCAGACTGCCTTTCATCAGGTTTAGTAACTGGTTAAACCTTAACCATTTCAGACTAAATCAGTTTAGTGCCAGTGTAACACAGACACTAAAATGATTCAACTAATTCTCCCATTATTTGCCCACTGTGCACTAGTCCTTGTGGACTCTTGCAGAATGCATGGCTGCTGGGAATTGTGAGACAAGTACCTAGAGGGCATTGTAAATGAAATGGTGTACATGAGTACTAGTGTGGGTGTAGCGTAAAACAAACTAAGCAGCATGTATAGATGAATTATGTGTTCATACAAGTTCAGTACAACAGATTCAGTTACAAACAGTTCATGTCTCCAGTATAGGCAAGATTCTAGCGAGTGATCATTTATCTGAAAGCCCTCCCTGTCCTTATGGCTGTGGCTTTGCATCTTCTAATGTCATTTTGCAGAACCATAAATAAAAACCAGACAGATGTTTCCCACCTCTAGTTGCTAGTAAGAACCTAACAAATAACTCTATGAAGGGGTGCATCATTCTTTATAGAGCTGGATTAATTTTGGGAATTCTCTGTCAGACAATGTTTTGTACTATATTCACAGATGTTAGTGCAGTGGGGATGGGTTAACTGATTTGGTTAAAATAGAACTAACCCAAAGTTGAAATTTCCTGAGATTTGTAAAAATTGTTATATTTTTCCATTATTGCATAGCTGCACTACATTTCCTGCTTTCATAGCTAAGATGCTGTGGGAGGGGTTGTTCCCAGGGTATTTCTGGTTTGACGGGGACAGCTTGTGCTCATAAAATTTCTAATCTGATTTCCAAGTCAAAGGAGGCTACATGCATTCAGGTAAACACCTTAATGTTTATAAGGCATTTATCGATGCCCCGTTTGTCTGCTTACTGCACAGCTTCTCCGAAGCCACCCCCCATGTGGGTTTTTTCTTAAGAGCTGCTGCTAAAACAGTGCTCACAAGAAGTGTGTCAACTAGATAGTTATTTAAAAAAAACAACCAAAATTCCCACTATGTAATATTATTGATGTAACCCCTCTTCATCTTACTCTCACCCCACATCCTTCTGTTTTGTTGGCCTTTCATTGCATTGGCTTGGGAACTAGATTATGAACTCTTCAGAGCAGGGACCATGTGTCAGTGGCATAGCTAGGAGTGGAAATTTGGATGGGCCCTGGCTTTCAAGTGGACAGGCAATGACAGACTGTGCTAGCTCAACTTCTCCCCTGACACCACACCCTCTTCTTAGCCCTGGTGTCCCCAGACACAGGGCTTCACCTGCCGAGCTGGGCACGCACATGGGGCGGCAAGGCAGAGCTGCCGGTGCGTAGCTTTCTGAAGGGCGGACGCATGGTTCCACCCTGGATTTCAGCTGCCCGAGTGATGCTCCGGGCTGCTGTGGCAGCACTACACCCCTGCTCAGATTTGGCTAAACCCCTGCCATGTGTAAGTTCTATGTATTGTTAACAGTAAATAATAATACCTGAACTGACCCTCTAACCATTTTGAAGTTTGCTCATCATCACTAATTTCTAATAGATTTTCAGATGTTTATCTTCTCTGCATGACATGGTCAACTTCTGTATTTACTGAAGCATGACAGGAACTGTGGAGAGACTGGAACTGTTCACTAGCAAATGAGTGTTCCTGCAAGGACCTGCACTGCTTTAGAAGTGCCTTCTCATTCCTGGCCTTGGAGAGGAAGTGCCTTTTGATGTAGTTTTGAGCACCTTGAGTCATTGTTGGTAATTTATACAGTACAACAGGAAATTAAAGCAATTTCTGGCAAACAGTTTGCTTGTTGGCATGATCTAGGTTAGAAGGGATTCTGAAAAGGAATAAGTGCATTTGTTTAGATTTTTAAATGGGCAGAAAGGCTGGACTATGAAGCCATCAATTTAATTTATCTTAAATTCTGGTACTTTTCTGTCTACTCAACAGATTGCATACAAAAAAAGGCAACCAGGAAAGTGACAGGGTTTAAAAGCTCTCGCTATAGTAATACATATACGATAGGACCTGAATCAAGGAGAGGCCTTTTGCTCTGGATTTTGACACAAGTCTGTCAAACATAGTGGGGCAAATTCTGCTCTCCCATTTACCTGTGGGTATATGTAGCTGATTAGAACTTGCCCAATAATGGTAACAAAAAACATGAAGACTTTTATCTTTCACCTAAACCAATATATTAATAGTGTTTAAGCTTGAGATAGGTTATATAAGTGAATAGTAACGAAACCCTACAATGAAACAAATGGGTCTGGTGGAACTAAAATGAATTTGGCAATGGCCAAAATAGCAGAGAGCAGTCTAGCACACATGCTATTTTAGGGTACGTCTACACTGGCAGAGTTACGGCGCTGTCAGTTACAGCACCGCTCAGAGAGCACTGAAGGGAAACCACTGTTGTGTGTTCACACTGTCAGCTGCCTGCACAATAGCGTGTTCACACTTGTGGCACTTGCAGCGATATTCGGAGCGGTGCACTCTGGGCAGCTATCCCACAGAGCATCTCTTCCTCTTCTGCCGCTAAAAGTTGTAGGAGGCAGACGGGGTCGTGGGACATCCTGGGTCCTGTGCCAATGCCCCGTTATGCATTGCTTCGCATCCCAGAAATCCTTGTGCTTCCCTCTGCATTTGGCACCATCTTTCAACGGTTTGTGTACTATGCACTCTGCCTCTTCCGTCTGCAGGAATGGATCCCGAACTGTTGACCAATATGCTGCTCGCTCTGACTAACACCTCACGAGTGGCAGTGGAGTTATTCCTTAAACTACAAAGGGAAGAGGAGTACGACATTGATCTTGCCACACGTACTAGCTACGACATGAGATTGCTTGCGGCATTCACGGAGGTTCTGACCACAGTGGAATGCCACTTTTGAGCTTGGGAAACAAGCAGTGAGTGGTGGGATCACATCGTTATGTATGTCTGGGATGACGAGCAGTGGCTGCAGAACTTTCAGATGAGAAAAGCCACATTCAAGGGACTGTGTGATGAGCTTGCCCCAGACCTGCAGCACAAGGACACGAGAACGAGAGCTGCCCTGCCATTGGAGAAGCATATGGCGATTGCACTGGGGAAGCTGGCTACTCCAGACTGCAACCGATCAGTCGCTAACCAGTTCGGAGTGGGAAAGTTGACCGTTGGACTCGTGTTGACAGAAGTGTGCAGGGCCATTAATTGCATCCTACTCTGAAAGACTGTGACTCTGGGCAAGGTGCATGTCATTGTGGATGGCTTTGCACAAATGGGCTTCCTTAACTTCAGAGGGGCAATAGATGGCATGCATATTCCAATTCTGGCACCAGACCATCTAGCTACCGAGTACATTAATCAGAAGGGGTATTTCTCAATGGTTCTCCAGATGCTTGTGGATCACCATGGGCATTTCACGGATATTAACGCAGGCTGGTCCGGAAGGTGCATGACGCACGCATCTTTTGGAACACTGGCCTGTTCAGGAAGCTGCAAGCAGGGACTTTCTTCCTGGACCAGAAGATTATGATAGGGGAAGTCGAAATGCCCATTGTGATCTTGGGAGAACCTGCCTACCCCATAATGCCATGGCTTATGAAGCCATACATGGGACAACTTGACTGTAGCAAGGAGCAGTTCAACAATAGGCTGAGCAAGTGCAGAATGACTCTTGCGTGTGCTTTTGGCCATTTAAAGGCCGCTGGCGCTGCCTATTTGGGAGACTGGACCTAGCCAATGACAATATTCCTATGCTTATAGCTATGTGCTATACACTCCATAATATTTGTAAAGGGAAGGGTGAAAGCTTCACTCAGGATTAGACCACTGAGGCTCAGTGCCTGGAGGCTGAATTTGAACAGCCAGAGACCAGGGCTATTAGTGGGGCACAGTGTGGGGCCATAAGGATCAGGGATGCCTTGAGGCAGCAATTTGAAGCTGAAAGCCACTAATATTTGTTGCTATGCTCAGGAGTGCAGTGCTTGTAATGTTAGGAGGTGATTGTGATTGGTGCAGACGATCCAATATGAAGGTTTAAGATAATTGTCTGTTGCTTTGCAGGGCTCTGTTTGCTTTCAATTAATAGAATAAAGTGGCTGCAGGGGAGAGCGGGCGCAGAGCTGCTCAGTTCGCAGTGCTAGTATTGCCTGGAACGTGTCTGCTTGGCGCTTCATAACATTTAAGAGCTGCTTCGTGGCTTCATTCTGGCATGCTGCATTCTCCTTTCGGTCCCTCGCTGTCCTGCCACTCCTTCAATTCTTGTGTTTTGGCCGCGGAGTGCATCATGACAGCACGCATAAAGTCCTCCTTAGTTCTTCATGGCTGCTTTCTAATTCTGCGCAGCCGTTCAGCCGGTGATAACAAAGAGGGAGGCTGGGCTCCCAAGGTCCTCTCTGTGAAGCCAAAATGCAACATTTTACAGAAGTAGTATTGTTTGCAACACACAGAACACTGTGATTTAAAACACAGCCACTATTCACATACCTGTCACTAACTGGCTGACCCTAAGCAAGCACACACGAGCCACAAGACCCCCAAAATAGTGAGTAGCTGCAGGGGCAGGGTAAATCAGTGTTCCCTGACCCTACTGTACACTGGGCACCTGGCTCTTGGGGAGAGCCAGCACTGTAGGGGGGGCCTGATAATCATTCCTGTCCCCACATTTTCCACAGGCTGTGTTCATTATGGAAGATATCTCGCTGCTGAGGGTGAGCAGGGAATCAAGGGAGGGTCTTCTCCAAGACTGCGGCTTCCACGCTGGCCCTTATGCGGCTCGTCTGTGTGCAGCAATGGTCCCCGTCATGACAGCAGAGTGGTGTGGGAAAGTTACCATTAATGGGGCAAGAAACAAAGCAGCTCTGCCAAAGAGCCTGTGGCAGCGGAGTGTCCAGTATCTCCATGAGAGTTTCCTGGAGATCTCTGAGGCAGATTCCTATTAAGTGAGGGAGTCAATCAACAGCCTGTTACACTGCTCAGACTAGGCACGTGGTGGTAAGTGCATCATACAGACACAAGACTGCTTTTTGCAACCTTCCTGCCCCCAACAATTCGCTTCAGCAATTCCCCAAAACAAATCCACTTACCAGGGGCCTCCTTTCCTGTTTGTGCTTCACCAAAATCCAAGAGCTGTGACTGGCTAGCCTCCTCTGGGGTAGAGAAGAGCTTGTGGCTGCATGCATCTCTGACCTCTAAGGCATCCTCTGCCTCTGGGTCATTGTCCCCTGTCCACATCCTCGTCCAGGATTTCCTCCTCCTAGCTCCGTGCATTCTCGACTGGCACATGAGCCATTGAAGTATCCACAGTGACCTTCGCAGTGGAGGTGGGGTCGCCACTGAGTATTGTGTCTAGCTCTTTGTAGAACTGTTAGCTTGTGGGCGCAGCACCGGAGTGGTGGTTTGCCTCACCCACCTTGCGGAAGGCACTCCGCAGCTCCTTCACTTTGACCCTGCACTGCATTGTGTCTTGGTCATGGCCCCTTTCTGTCATGCATTGTGAAATCTGTCTGTAGGTATCACAGTTCCTACAGCTGGAGTGGAGCTGGGACTGCACAGCCTCCTCTCCCCAAATGCTGATGAGGTCCAGCAACTTGGCATTGCTCCAAGCGGGGGATTGCCTGGTGCATGGAGCACGCATGGCCACCTGGAAAGATGCGTTGAGACCACTGCATGCGTCACCGAGCAAACAGAAAGGGGACTTTCAAAATTCCAAAGGAATTTACGGGATGGGGAATCACGGTTGGTCACTTGAGGGCAGGGCAGTAGAGTTCAAACCGATGACCAGAGAGGCAAGAACAGGCGTTGTAGGACAACTCTCGGAGGCCAGTCGCAGCATTGCAATCGACCAGGATGTCTACACTGGCACCGCAGCGCTGTAGCCCTGGCGCAGAAAGCTGTACGCTTCTCGTCAGGGTGGTTTTTTTACAGCACTGCAACTGCGCGGTTTCTGCACACTAAGTGGCTTGGCAGTGTGTACACCTCAGGAGTTGCAATGCAGAAAGCTGCTTTACTGTGCAGAAACTTGCCAGTGTAGACAAGCCCATAGTTTAAAAGAGCTCAGAAGGTTGGCAGCCAAGTGGATGTGAAGGATTTGAATGAAAGTTGATCTGGTTATTGATTATAGTATATATGGATGGTACCAGATAAACCAGAACACCACACAAAGCAATGGAGACCTCTCCTGTGAATATAAATTACATGAGAAGAAATGAGTCTTTATTAATATAATAGGATTGTGTTGTGTTTAACAGGTGTCTGCTGCAGTATTGTATCACACGTCTGGCAAGATTAACTACCAACATATATCCTGAGAAGAGATGAAAAGATGCTGCCTTAGGTCTCAATTCCACTTATAAATATTCTTTTTTAGTAAAGTAAGAGTGGTAATTATTTATTATTGATTTGTTTATATAGTGCCGAAGGTGTAGTAGGTGTCTTGCAGACAAAGGTCTAAATTCAGCTGTGAGTCTAAGGGATAATAAAATGGTGTACTTATGACTTACTCTGGCTCCTCAGTGTATGCCAGTATAGACTTGCTTCCTGCTTAACCAGCATCCACTGAAGTCATTGGAAAGCCTTCCATTGACTTCAGTGAAATCTGGATCGGAACACCCTCGTCCATACTCTGCTCTCAGTCGTAGGTAGGGGGTGGCTAGGGATAGAGGGGGTTCAGCATCCCCAAATCAATCCCTGCCAGGTGAAGCCACTTCCCTGCTGGCATTATGGAGGGGGAACCATTCCAAATTTGAGTGGCATTGCACATCAGCTCCTGCTCCCAATCCCAGACTCCCTGGAGCTGAGTCTGTATGGGGAGCAGAGTGGAAGCAGTGACTAGGAGAAGCAGGACCCAGTGTGCCAGGTCGCAATGCCACTCAAATGTGGCCTGGCTGCCTCTCTGTTACTTCAGCAGTGAAGGGGCTCTGCCTTAATGACACCCAGCTCTGGCTACTGCCTTCCCATTATCGGAGGTGCACCCTGACTCAGCCATGGCCAGGGTGAGGGAGGCTGGCTGGCCACAATCTTTTGGCTATGAGCTGGAAGGCAGTAACCAGAGCTGGGTGGCATGAGGTGGAGCCCTCTCCCGTGTGATAGAGGGGTGGCTGGGCCAAAGAGTGGCATTGAGATTTGGTGCATGAAAAGTCCTCATCCCTCATCGACACAGTCTCCAGCTCTGTCACACGCCACCCAGTTCTGATTACTTTCTCCACCCACTGCTGGGTGGTCCTGGCCAGAACCTGATTGTTTCTTTGGAACTGAGAGCCAATTAGTCAACGAGGAGCAGTAACTGGAGGTGGGTAGTGTGGGAGAGAGTCTGAGCCTGTATTGTTGGGGAAGCAGAGCCCCATGGAGTGTATGAAACAGCAGCAGCTTTATTAAAAGATTGCACCCCTCAGCGAACTGGCTGAATCTTTACATTTTTTTGAGGGGGGTGGGCTGTGACCCCCTCACTTTAAGGATTGTGCCTGGTGCTCAGATTTGGGTGGGACATGGCCCAACCATGGCTATGCCCCTGCTGAGTCCAGCTGCCGATGCACTTAGTAACACCATTTTAAATACTGAAGTAAACCCACTGACTTCAGCAGAATTGTTTTGGATTTACACTGATACATGGGGGTGGAATCTAGGCCCCTTACACTAAATTCTAATACATTTTTTTTAGCAAATAGTAATTTTGCCAAAAAAATGCACTTTTCAGGACACAAAATTCAAGTTGAATTTGGCGAATAGTTTTGGAGAAAAAAAACTCCTGGAAAAAACATTTGGGAATGTCAAAATATTTAGTTTCAACAGTTTAGAAATGAACTGTTTTGACATTTTATTTTGAAACAACATTTTCTACATTAAATATGTATTCAAATCAATATTTTGTTTTAAAAAAGTCAATTTGAGCTGAAAAATGAAACATTTTGTTTAACCGCACTAAAATTTTTTCAGTTTTTTGTTTTGGTAAGAAAATGAAAAAAAAAACAATCAGGTTTTATTTGAAACTAACTCCTTTTCCCTCCCTTTTTTTTTTTGGATTTAGCCAAACTGAAAAATCAGTTATTTGCTCAGCTCTAATTTCTATCAACTTACAAAAGTATGATGTGCACTACCTTTTGCATCACAGCTAAATTTGTCCTGTGGTCCCTACCATTAAGATCATACTCTAGAGTAGCAAACAGTGAATATTATATAGGTCTTGACATAAGCCCCCTTAGGTTATGTATTCATTAGGGCTGTCAAGCGATTAAAAAAAATAATTGCGATTAATCGCACGTTTAAAAAAATTAATTACGATTAATCGCACTGTTAAACTACAATAGAATATCATTTATATAAATATTTTTGGATGTTTCTACATTTTCAAATATATTGATTTCTATTACAACACAGAATACAAAGTGTACAGTGCTCACTTTATATTTATTTTTTATTACAAATATTTGCACTGTAAAAACCAAAAGAAATAGTATATTTCAGTTCACCTAATGCAAGTACTGTAGTGTAATCTATAATGAAAATTGAACTTACAAATGTAGAATTATGTACAAAAAATAACTGTATTGAAAAATAAAACAGTGTAAAACTTTAGAACCTACAAGTCCACTCAATCCTACTTCAGCCAATCGTTCAGACAAACAAGTTTGGTTACAATTTGCAGGAGACAATGCTGCTCATGTCTTGTTTACAATGTCACCTGAAAGTGAGAACAGGCATTCTCGTGGCATTGTTGTAGCTGGCATCGCAAGATATTTATGTGCCAGATGGGCTAAAGATTCATAATGTCTCTTCATGCTTCAACCACCATTCCAGAAGACATGCGTCCATGATGATGACCGGTTCTGCTCAATAACGATCCAAAGCAGAGCGGACTGACACATATTCATTTTCATCATCTGAGTCAGATGCCACCAGCAGAAGGTTGATTTTTTTTTTTTGGTGGTTTGGGTTCTGTTTTCTCATTGGAGTGTTGCTCTTTTAAGACATCTGAAAGCATTCTCTACACCTCATCCCTCTCAGATTTTGGAAGGCACTTCAGATTCTTAAACCTTGGGTCGAATGCTGTATCTATCCTTAGAAATCTCACATTGGTACCTTCTTTGCATTTTGTCAAATCTGCTGTGAAAGTGTTCTTAAAATGGATATGTGCTAGGTCATCACCAAGACTGCTATAAGATGAAATATATGGCAGAATGCAGGTAAAACAGAATAGGAGACATACAATTCTCCCCCAAGAAGTTCAGTCACAAATTTAATTAATGCATTATTTTTTTAACGAGCATCATCAGCATGGAAGCATATTCTCTGGAATGGTGGCCAAAGCATGAAGGGGCATATGAATGTTTAGCGTATCTGGCACGTAAATACCTTGCAACGCCGGCTACAAAAGTGCCATGTGAACGCCTGTTATCACTTTCAGGTGACATTGTAAATAAGAAGCAGTCAGCAGTATCTCCCGTAAATGTAAAAAAACTTGTTTGTCTTAGCAATTGGCTGGACCAGAAGTAGGACTGAGTGGACTTGTAGGCTCTAAAGTTCTACATTGTTTTGTTTTTGAGTGCAGTTATGTAACAAAAAAAATCTGCATTTGTAAGTTGCACTTGAATGATAAAGAGATTGCACTACAGTTCTTGTATGAGGTGAATTGAAAAATACTTTCTTTTGTTTATCATTTTACAGTGCTAATATTTGTAATAAAAATAATAATATAAAGTGAGCACTGTACACTTTGTATTCTGTGTTGTAATAGAAATCAATATATTTGAAAATGTAGAAAAACATCCAAAATATTTAATATATTTCAATTGGTATTCTATTGTTTAACTGTGTGATTAATTGCGATTAATTTTTTTTATCGCTATTAATTTTTTTGAGTTAATCACGCGAGTTAACTGCGATTAATCAACAGGCCTAGTATTTATATTAGTGTTCCTAGACTATGCAACAAGCTATTTGGATGAGAGCCCTGTGAGAGCTATTATAGCTGAGAAACTGAGATGATTAAAATATTTAGCAGGCTAGGGTTTGCCTGGAAAACATGCTAACAACTATAAGAAGCTGATGCACAAAAACGTTACTCTTGTGAGTAAAGTTATTCTTGTACAGAGTTGTTTATAAAATCAAGCCCTAAATTACTAGCTTCATGTCTTTGTAGATTGAAGGAATTATATGAACTGCTGGGTATTTCTTCTAACAATACTTCTTGCAGTTCACTCCAAATAAACTCTTCAACCTACATGTATTTCATTCCACCTTTGGGATGACAGCTCAGTGTGCAGTAATCCAGATTAATGTTCTACAACCAGATAAACTAGTAAGAAGGCAAATCTGTGTCTGCATATTCCAGAAAATTCTGAATGGAGTTACAATTTGGCAGATTACACTACACCACATGCCATTGGGTTTTGTGCAGTTTTAAAATATAAAATTGCTTGTGGGCTAAGGCATTCTCAGACTCAAGAAACCGACAAATGTCACTTCGTTTTACAAGGGACCCTGAGTTAGTGTTCACACTGTCACAAGACTCAACATAGGCATGCCCAATTATTTATTTATTTTTCTAGACTGAAGTATCTGTTGACTGCTTTCACTGCTCCCTTGCTGGACCCTGATCTTCTATCAAAGGTATTTATATTACTATAATATGTGCACGTCTCACAAATATTTAATGTATTTGTTGTCTCAGCACCCCTCTGAGGTGGGGGTATACTATTATCCCAATGTAAAAAAATAGGGAGTTGAGGCAGAGAGAGACTGTGACTGGCCCACACAGGGAGTCAGGGTCCATGTGAGGACTTGAGTCTCCTAAGGCCTAGGCTAGTGCGCTAAGCCCTGGACCATCCTTCTTTTCTTACAAAGCAGTTCCAGGTGCACATGAATGAGGCTCATTGCAGGATCAGGGTCTATAGTCTATAGGGTCTATAGTCTATGTCCATAATGTCCAATGCATTGCTCATGTTGTTTGATTTCATGCTGTATTCTACAACTTTTGCAAAATGGAGTTTCATTGTGAAGATGCCGTGAAGCAGTTCTGTGTGTCTGTTTACAAATCAGAATTCAGCTGTGAACAGAGAGCTGCTGCTGTTTAAAAATTTTTGGGGAGGATTCTACAAAGAAAATCCTTTTTAATATATGGTTGTTACCTTTGATCAGCATTCAGCTTCCCTAAAATGGCATCATAATCAACAAACATTCTTATTTCTTCTGCTAAACTGTGTAAACATAATGCTTTGAGAGCAGTTCTTTTGTCCAGATATTATTGGGATGTATATATTTTTATTACAAAGATTCTTGGATTCTTACTAGTAACCTACATTTTCCCATATGCATACTGTATGCTTATTTCTGACAGAGAAATCAGATCATTATGTATATTTTTATCCACTCTATGTTAGTTTGGATTAAAAAGTGCTTTTTGATGCTTTTGAGTATATTAAAGTACCTACATGACAGAAATCTAAAAAGGTTACTTTAGTTTGAAATCACAAAGCTTTTATTTTGAGGTTGAATGGTAGATCTTGGAGAGCTCGCTTTGGTTTCTCCTGAAACTTTCCCCCTTTTTCATGTAAATAAAAGGAAACAAGGGACATTTTTGGGCTACCTTTCCATGTTTTCTGAGCAAAAGTGTCTTCTGAATACCTCTTTCGTGTATCTGCAAAGACAGGACTCTGCTAACTAGAATCTCTATCGTACTACAACTGAAGTTGTCAAAGGTTGAATAAGTTCATTGTCTGCATTTCTGCTCTGAAGCAGACTGAGAGAAATGAGTGTTAAGTAAACTCAACGACAGCCTTGCTAACGTCAGCATTCCAGGCTTCTACATGCTCATGCCTGCAACATAACTTCAGATTGTGACACCTCAGGCAAAGGCTTCTAAATTAACACACATCCAGCTGTCAGGGTTTTTATTTTCTCCTTTATGTTAACAGTTGAAAAGAAGGCCTAGCAAAAGGGTGGGCTCAAGTAATATTTATTACATTGTTTATTCTTTCGGTAACAAGGATGTGCCTTATTGATGTTGAGTTAGGAAATGAATACAGCAATAAAACTTTAAATTTAACAAATCAAATGTGTCTTCAATTGCTTTTGTCCTTTGCTTCTGGGCATCTGCAAAAGATATTCAGGGGTACGTAGACACCTAGAGGAAACAGGCTTAGTCCTAGTGAAGTGCTGAATATCTTTTTCTTGCAAAGTACTGAGAACCCTTCAGCTGATTGAGGTCAGTGGAAGAGGAGTTGGCTGGGTACTTTGCCGGATTGGGTCCTCTGGACTTATAGCTGACTGCTCTATATTTTAAAAAGAAAACAGATGTTTATTACTTTAAACATAATTTTCTTTTACAAATATGCTGCTGTGGTGTTTTACAGTTCCAGGAAATCTCAGTCTTTGATACTGGAGACTTTTGGAGGCCTGAAGCCCAGTTACCCTAGCTGATGAAAACAACAAGAATCCTAACTCCCAACTTCAAATGGAGGTTGCATATTGAGCAATTTTGAGTTCATAAAGAACAAGTGCCAACTTCAGAGCTTTTATTTCTGCTTGCACAAGAAAATGAACTATGTGAAATAGAGCCCTGTTCCTGTAAACACCCTTGTCCACACAAGAAAGTTTTACCAGTTATATCAATATAGTTATAGCAGTATAACCCTCTGTGTAGACACTCTTACTACAGTATAAAAGTGGCTTTTTTTGTTTAAATCCCTTCCAAGTAATATAAACTAAATTAAATAAAAACACTCTTATACCAGCATGAGTGTCCCAGTCGGGAGTTATATTGGTGTAACTATGGTGGTTAAAATTTATACCCCAGGTTATATTGCAAAATGTTTCCTGTGTAGACAAGGCCTTAGGCACAAGTGTAACTTTAAGTGCATGAACAGAAGGTTGACTTCAATGTAACTCGTCATGTGAGGAAAGTTAAATACATGTATAAGTGTCTGTAGGAACTAGATTGGTCCCAGTCCCCCCTATACAGATGTGAATCTTGGATGGTCATGAGGAATACACATTGAGGCATTTTCTCTCCCCTGCTGCTGTGTGAAAGACCTACACAAACAAAAGGGGGGGAAACAGATGATCTGACTATATAGGGGAACTGGGCTAAACCGACTATGTATAAAGTGCTGGTAAATACATAAACAGCCTGAAAATATTTCACTAATCGATTTCATTTATGGTCATCTTAAGAGTCACCTGTAAAAAGAGGCTCTGTCCTCCTTGCTCCTAGTTCTCTGTGACTGTGTGTACACTAAGGATTTTCTTAAATTCTCCTAGCGTTGTCTTTGCTCTGGGGCAGTTCTAGCAATGGTGCCGTGATAGGGGGGATTTTAACTGCTGCGTGTTCTAGGTTTGCTAAGAGTTAGGTTACATAAAACAGTGGTAAAAATGCTTGTGGGTGATCAGTACATATGTTCCTGCCATTGCTAGGCCCAGTGGAGCTGCACCAACGCGAGGGCAATTCACAGAGCTAGGAAGAGCAACCAAAGATGGTACATAGGCATGTTAGGGTTAGGGGGCCCTGTCTGCACAGCAACAAAAAACCCAGTGTGCTGAGCAGTCACATGACAGTCTAGGCCTCTGGCAGAGGTGGGTCACTGTTAGCTGCTGCAGTGTAATTGCATATTACCCAGGTAGGCTGTGGACACAAAACATGGTTTGAGCCAACCATGGCGCTCAGGGTATGTGTGCAATGGGAGGTGTGATTGCAGCATGTTTAGACATACCTGAGCTAGCTTTGATCTAGTTAGATCAGAGCTAGCTTGAGTACTTATAGCAGTGTAGACATGGCAGTAAGGGCAGTGGCATGGGCTAGCTGTTCCAGTATGGACCCAGGGTTCTGGGCAGGGTTGTATGCGGGAAGCCTGCTGCCCTGGCTACACTGCTATTGTTACTTGAGCTAGCTTTGATCAAAGCTAGCTCCGTACGTCTACACATGCTGCACTCACACCTCCTGATTGCAGTGTAAACCTACCCTAAGTAGGTACAAACTCCGTTAACAGCTGTAGTGTGGACAGGCACTATGCAAACATCCTTATAGGTCTGTCAGTGCCCCTCAATCATGACCTACAACACCAGTACTACTAAAGTTGGGGCCCCCTCCTGAGTGATCAGAATCAATCATGCTAAACTCTTTGGTGGTGGCTTTTTGGTATTGACAAATGTGGGCTAGAATAATATTGCAGTATTGATTTTCAATGGTGATGTACCTTAGCATTTGAGTTCAGGATTCCAAGCATTTATGGGTAGTGCTGCCTATCCTGGACCATCAATCCCCTTGCAAAATTTGCAAACCAAATACACAGCTTGGCTTAAATTTTCAGAAGTGTCTCGTGATTTGGGATACTTTAATTTTAGGGTGCTTAATTTAAGACCTCTTAAAGAAGCCTGATTTTCAGAAAGAGCTGTGTACCCACCTGTTGACAATCAGGTCCCTTTTAGGTGTTTCAGGTTGGGCACCCAAAAACTTAAGGCATGCAAGATCACAAGTCACTTTTGAAAACATAGGCCATTTAAAACCCTTTCCCCCTCCCACTTGCTTCACGTACATAGAATTTCTATCATTAGTTTTGGTTTCTATTTTAATTCGTCCTGTTTATATTTGAGTACCAGCTATTTTAAGGCTCAGGGAGGTTTGTTCAAACCTGTTTTTCAGTTGTTTAAACTGGATTGCCTTCCATGCATCTTGATCAAAGTTAATAGCAAAATCATAAAATCCCACAAGTCACAATAGAGAATACAAACAATTAAGCTAACCTTTTACCTGGACTTTCCTTTAAAATAATTTTGAAAGACAGCAGCAAACATCTCAGCAAACCTGATTAAGTGAGAGAATATTCAAACTAACCTTATTGTAATGCAGTGTCCTTTTCAAATGAGTAGACCATCAGGAAGTGACTAGTACAAACACCCACACTAGATAAGTTCATTACCCTGGATTTTCTGGTGTGTTGACATCAGTGAAATAGTTAACAATGTTGGCATTAAAATGGTCACAATTAGGCTTCAAAGTTAACACCCCATCCCATTGAGATAAATGGGAGTAGTTTACATTTCTTAGTGCTATTGTTTCAGTCTGGCTTACTACAGATTCTAAAATAAGACAACAGTACATCTATTTACATTCTGCTTCCGCAAACCCAGATGTGTCAGAAGCTTCATTGTTTTAAATGGAAGCTTAAGATTTTGGAAAATACAGCAAAATCCATGGGGTGTCTGTAGAAAGAAGACTCTAAATCCTTGTGAATTACAGAGTCGTGTAGCGCCCCCACCCCTCTCCCCTTGCCTGCAACTCTCTATTGTCTCAGCTCAAGGCAATAAAGCCCTGGGAGGGAACAACATTTCATACATGAAACAACCTCAAATCAAGTTCTTAACTTATAAGTTTTCTAAATATGGGGAAGTTCAGGTTTTTCCTCTCTTCATAGATAACAGGAGAGACTATAGATGAAGGATGAATTTATGGTTACACTGAAATCAATGGCTAAACTCCCACTGACTTCAAAGGGGCCAGGGTTTCACCTGAAAATGTTTGGGACCAGATGCTGCTCTCTGTGGCTCACATGAGTAGAATCAGTGAAATCATTTCTCCTGTAAGTAAGTTAAGAAGAAATCCGACCACTGAAAGGTAAGTTTTAAAATATTTCCTTGCTGTTTTATTGAACAAGACAAGCCGGCCAAAGCCTGCCTTCATTTACATGCTGTGCAATCCCATGACTGACTTTAGTAGGATTGCAGGGGCTGGAAAGGATTGAAGTGAAGCCAGAATTTGGCAGTAAATGTGGTAGAAGGTCTCTATTTCCACAACCCCCCCACTAGCACATTGCTCTCTCTGCCCAACCTGAGGGTTTCTGCTGAGTGGTGAGCTGCATTCAATGGCAGTCAGAGGCCGAGCGCCATATAAGCTTCTGTGTGAAGACTTCCCACTGCATATGCTTAGTCAGTGCACTTCCCCAGCTGTCCTGGCTAGCCCCTTTCTCAGCCACCATCCCCCACTTTTACAGCTGTTCTGGCCCATGTGGACCCCTGGAAAGATGATAAGCAGGAGCACATTGTGCCACTGAAACTCCCTCTCTTTGGACTTTCTGTTACATAGTGCCTGAAACCATGGGTTATACTGGTGGAAGATAGTGTATCTAGCTCTGAACCTAGTCCAGTTCTTTCATTACTTGTAGAGATGGCAAGATGTTCATTGATGGCTCTCGTTGGACCTTCACATTCATTTTAACAAGACTAGTTCTATAAATGAGTCCTTTTAGAAGGAGGACATATCCCATGACTTGTCCAAAGCATCTTATTTTATACAAAAGCAATTCTACAGGCCCAGGAGATATTCCAAAGACTTTTCTATAGTAAGACTCAACTCCTCTTTGTCCGAATGAAATGAGCTGTTTGCCTTTTAACATGGTGCCTCATGTTTCTCCTCACAAGTTACACTTGTATAAAGGAATGGAAACTTCACTAATTTCAACTCAAAGGAACAGATTCCCAGCTTGTGTAAATGTGAAGTCAGTGGAACTAAATCTGTTTATACCAGCTGAAGGTCTGTCCAATAGAGTTTCCTTGTCATGTTTTTGACAGTGTGGGAGGTTGATCTCAATCTCTTCTGAAGAGACTGTAGGTTTGTTGGGCAAAGTCTGCACATCCCAGAGACCATCCTGTGGAAAGGCCCATGTTTCTACATTGACACCCAGTGTCTATGTCTCCCTGTTGCTCCTTGACGGCACAGTTCCTTCTGGAGCAGTGACACCAGGGGCTCCACTTACTGACAGTGTCTCCAGATACCCGCCTGGAGGGTTTTCATGGCATGGAGAGGGAACCTGCACAATTTACTGTTGACATCTTGCTCTTGTGTTTGCTCTCCAGTTTTGTGGGGGGAGTTGGTGAAATGTGGTCGGCCTCCTTCCCCCTGTCACTGGCTCCTGCAGAGTCTCTGTGGTGGGGATTCTGTGGGGCTAAGGAGAAGGTGTGGAACGTGTTATGTAGCTGGCTCTTTCCCTGACCCCTGTGCTGTTGCACCTCCACGGGCTTGACCTGTGGTGTTCAGCTCTTCTCTGGCTACAGAAAGTAGAAGGGAGCTTGGGGCCAGCTTTTTGTGAGTTTGCCTGCAGCAACTAACTGGCTGTAAAACAGGAACATTTAATCATCATATACCACTTTGTAAATAATACCATGAAAACAAGTGTATCTGCAAACCACAGTCAGTCACTGGAAAAACCAGCTGTGGTTTGCGTTGGTTCAGCTCCCTGTTATATGGGTTTTACGGGGATGTATCATATTTCTATTTGTCCTGAGGGCCAAGGAATAATATCAAGCTTGGTGGTAGGGACTCCAGGACCATATCAGGCTGGAGCTTTTACCGCTTTTCCTCTCCAGGGGTAGTGCCATATAGGTGTAGTAGACAAATGCCAACTACAGGCAGGTGGTTTTCCCACAAGTAATGTCAATTGTGTTGCCTGCAATCATGATTTTTGTTTTGTGACTCATAATATTTGAGATTTTAAAGGGGGTTTCATGAATTTTCTGATTTCTGACTTACAAGTGGAGTTTTGCCTTACCCAAAATGGCTGCCATCTCCCATTCCTGAAGGGAGGGACTGAAACCACAGTCTGCCCCTGGCAAGATGACCATCATCTCCCATTGTTTCCAGTGGAGCTGAAGCTAGCCTGTCCTAAGGGACGATGGTGGCCCTTTCATCACCATGTGAGGGATAGACAAGGGACAGGAGTATGCCAAGGCTCCAGGAGTGGAATCATAGAGGCAGCTGGGAAGGGGAATTTGTTGGGAAACTGGACAAGACACTATGAAGAGACAGGAATGTGGGGGAGCAGGAGGTGAAATGGGTGGGGGGAGTACAGGGGAAAAGGGGGGCATGAAGAGGAATGAGTGTGGGAGTACAGGGGAATTGGGGAAGCAGGAGGTGGACTGGGTGGGGGAAGTAGAATCATAGAATCATAGAATATCAGGGTTGGAGGGGACCTCAAGAGGTCATCTAGTCCAACCCCCTGCTCAAAGCAGGACCAATTCCTAACTAAATCATCCCAGCCAGGGCTTTGTCAAGCCGGGCCTTAAAAACCTCCAAGGTTTTTAGTACAGGGGAATGGGGGGGCAGGAGGCAGACTGGGTGGGGGGAGTACAGGAGAATGGGGGGGCAGGAGGGAGACTGGTTGGGGTGAGTACAGCAGAATTGGGGGAGCAGGAGATGGACTGAGTTGGGGGTAGTACAGGGGAATGGGGGAGAAGGAGGTGGACTGGGTGGGGGAAGTACAGGGGAATGGGGGCAGGAGGCAGACTGGGTGGGGGGAGTACAGGGGAATGCAGGGCAGGAGGCAGACTGAATGGGAGAGTACAAGGGAATAGGCGGGCAGGAGGCGGACTGGGTTGGGGGGAGTACAGGGGCATGTGGGGGTTGGAGGCGGGCTGGGTGTGGGAGTACAGGGGAGTTGGGCAAGCAGGAGGTGGACTGCGTCCGGGGGAGTACAGGGAAATAAGGGGGCAGGAAGTGGACTGGGTCTGGGGGAGTACAGGGAAATGGGGGGGCAGGAAGCGGACTGGGTCTGGGGAAGTACAGGGGAATGGAGGGGGAGGAAGAGGACTGGGTCGGGGGGAGTACAGGGGAATGAGGGGGCTGGAGGTGGACTGGGTGCGGGGAGTACAGGGGCATGTGGGGGCTGGAGGTGGGCTGGGTGGGATAAGTGGGAATGTGGTGTGGCACAGAGGGAGAAAGTGATGTGTTGGGAGGTTCTGATGGAGAACTAAGGTAGAAAAGAGGTGGCACAAGTAAGTGTAGAGAGTGGGTGGCTGATAGGAGACTGCGGGGAAGCATGGAGTGATAATGTGAGTAGGGCAGCTACCGATCCTGTCTGGCTATGGAAGGGGGAGAAAAAGGATAGAAGGTAGCTCCCCACACTCCAAGGATATGAAAGAGTAAGTGGAATCCCCTCTGAGCAGTGAACAAAGACATCAAATTTGTGTGTGTATTGAAGACTGAATTTTGACCCTGGAAGGATCACACACAAAGTGAGGGTGCTTTCTCCTGAATGCCACCCCCGAGCAGGTGGAAAATGTGATTTATTATTATTTTAAATCTCATGATGTTTAAGCTAATCTCATTTTTGAATGTTTGAGGCTGGTGACAGAGTAGTGGCTTAGGAGCAGTATCAGATGGGGGATCCTTCAGGAAGAGTGCGAGTTGCTTGGAGCACTTTGGAACAGGAGCTGCTTGGTGTGTCCCTGCCCCTTTGGAAGATTCAGGGGCAGAAGGTGGACTCTGTCAGAGGTAAGGAACATAACCCTGCTCTGACAGGTGAGGAGCTAAGGAGGTTCTGAGTCCTACGGTAGCTGTGCCAATCTGGCCCTGCCAGTCATGCATGGTAGGGAAGAGGGCTTTAAAAGGAAGAAGCTGCAGTCAGCAAAGTGGAAGCCCTGAGAAGAGAACAGCTGGAGTGGCTCCTGAAGCAGTAGGAGGAATCCCCATGCCAGAGACCCCTAAGCTCTGCCAGGAGTCCAGCAAGCCCCAAGGGTAAGCCGGCTAGGGAGAGACTGACTTGGCTACCTGGCCATAAGGACTCCAGTAAATCTGCTACCCAGGCACCACTGAAGTAAGGTGGTGCACTGTCACTGACCTTCTTGCTCCCTTTTTTTTTTTTAACTCTGGGTGGGGCTTATGCTCTGTCTGAATCTGAACTTGTGCGGTCCACCCACCTCTAAACGAAGTAAGCAGGCCTGCAAGGGTGGGGCCCACTGCAAGGGCTAAAAGGCTTTGGTCTGAACTGGGCTGAGCCCCTGGTGGTAACTGGGAGTGGCAAGGGGCCTTAACCCAGCTAGGGAGATGCCCCAGAGAGACTCTTTGCACAGACACAATAAGGATGATGATAGCAGTTGTCAGTGCTAGCATCACAGTTCATGCTGGGATAACAGAGGGAGCCTTAAAACAGTCACTACTTTTTAACACGAGAAAATATTTCTCCATCTCCCTAAGCTTTCTTTGCAGTTCAAACATGTCTGTCTGTGATGTACATATAATATACAGCTTAATCATTAGAGGCATTGCAGCAAAGGTTACATGAGTATAATAAAAATAATTCTCTGCAGTGTGGTTTGGGTGGCGCAGGAGGGTCCTTCTAACACCAGCACTTAAGATTTTTTTGATCTATTTTTGTGTCTTACCAATAACCAATCTCAGCTTTGTCTCAGGCTTTTAAATTAAAGGTGATTTGCAGAATAAAAAATATAGGTTGGGCTTTTGTGTTAATTTCTGACATATCAGTAAGGCTTGAAAGATTATTTTTCTGCTTGATTTTTTTTTTCAATTAGAAATGCAGGATTTACCTAACCTATCTTTCCTGGTAGACCCTATAGGTGACTAGAAAACTAGTAGGACTATGATGTCACATGGACCTGGATAGTTTTAGTTGGACTATTTAAACTATTTATTGTTTTCTTAATGTCTTTATTTATTCAAACAGGTAATTATAGGCCTGTCAGCCTGACATTGATCCAGGGCAAGATAATGGAGCCTCTTATATGGTCTTGATTAATAAAGAATTAAAGCAGAGTAATGTAATGAATTCAAATAAACATGGGTTGATGGAAAAGAGATCCTGTCAAATTAATTTGATATCTTTTTTTGATGAGATTACAGATTTGGTTGATACGGGTAATTGTGGTGACTTAATACACTTACGTTTCTCTAAGGCCTTTGACTTGGTACTGCACAATATTTTGATTAAAAAAGTAGAACATGTGACAGACCCAGACCAGTGGGGTACTGGAATCTGGTAGAGGGCAAATATACTGGTCACCGGATGAGTAGTTTTCTGTTCCCTGAGTGACCAGAGCAGGGGCTGCACTAGAGTAATCAGGAACCTGCTAGAACCAGTTAAGGCAGGCAGGCTAATTAGGACACCTGGAGCCAATTAAGAAGAAGCTGCTAGAATCAATTAAGGCAGGCTAATCAGGGCACCTGGGTTTTAAAAGGAGCTCATTTCAGTTTGTGGTGTGAGTGTGAGGAGCTGGGAGCAAGAGGTGTAAGGAGCTGAGAGTGAATGCTGCTGAAGGACTGAGAAGCACAAGTGTTATCAGACACCAGGAGGAAGGTCCTGTGGTGAGAATAAGAAAGGTGTTGGGAGGAGGCCATGGGGAAGTAGCCCAGGGAGTTGTAGCTGTCATGCAGCTGTTACAGGAGGCACTATAGACATCTGTAACCCACAGGGCCCTGGGTTGGAACCTGGAGTAGAGGGTGGACCCGGGTTCCCCCCAAGCCTCCCAATTGACCTGGACTGTGGGTTCTTCCAGAGGGGAAGGTTTCTGGGCTGTTCCCCAACCCACATGGTGGATCTCTGAAGCAAGAAAATCTGCCAATAAGCGCAGGACCCACCAAGATAGAGGAGGAACTTTGTCACAAACTATATAAAATTAATGCAGCACCCATTAAATTGATTTAAAAACTGACAGGTCATTGAACAGGGGTGTTTTCTGTGGGGTCTCACAGGGATTGGTTCTTGGCCTTTTATGCTGTTCAACATTTTTATGAATGACAAAATCATTACTGATCAAGTTTGCAGATGACACAACAATTGGGAGTGATAAGTAATGAAGAGGACAGGTCAACTGATTCAGAGTGATCTGGATTGCTTGGTAAACTGGGTGCAAGCAAACAACATGCATTTTAATCAGCTAAATGTAAATGTATGCATTTAGGAACAAAGAATGTAGGCCACCCTTACAGGTTGAGGGGTTTTGGGGGGTTATCCTGGGAAGTAGTGACTCTGAAAAAGAGAGGGATGATGGTGGATAATTAGCTGAACATGAGCTCTAAGTGTGATTCTATAGCCAAAAAAACGAATGCAGTCCTGGGAGGCATAACAGGGGAATCTTGAGTAGGAGCAGAGAGTTATTTTACCTCTATATTTGGCACTGGTGCTACCGCAGCTGAAATATTGTGTCTAGTTCTGGTGCCCACAATTCAAGAACGATGTTGCTAAATTGGAGAATAGTCTAGAAGTATCTACTTAAGGAGCAAATATTTAATAATGGGCTTTTCTGTCTAGCAGAGAAGGGTATAACATCATCCAATGGCTGAAAGATGAAACTAGACAAATCGACTGGAAATAAGGTGTACATTTTTAATGGTGAGAGTAATTTACTATTAGAACAATTTACCAAGGTCATGGTGGATTCTCCATCATTGACAATTTTAAAATCAAGATAGGATTTTTTTTTTCACCTAAAAGATATGCACTAGGAATTATTTGGGGAAAGTTCTATAGCATGTGCTATACAGGAGGTCAGACAAGATGATCAAAATGGTCCCTTCTGGTCTTGGAACTGACAAATCTATGGAAAAAAAACACTTGAAAAGCAGTGGGAAGGAAAGCTCATTTTGTGAAATAGCATAACTGCCCCTTTAATGAACAGCTGAGAAAGCTCCCACCCAAACTCTCTAGCAAGACTTAGTATTTCTGATGATGCAGGGATAAAAAACAAGCAGGGGAAAAAAATCTTTGGGGCCTTCTTTATACATCCTAAAGAATCAAACAAGGGTGCAAGTCCATCTTTTTTCATGCTGTCACAGCCAATTTTGTGATCAATGAAGATTTTGCTTAAGCAACTGTTTTTTGAAGTCACTATTATTGTAGAAAGGGCCAAATCCTTTTCTTGCTCCTACCATGAAATCCCATTAGACTCCTTGGGATTGGCTATGGGGTAAATCATTGTAGTATTGGTTTCTGGGCCAAATTCTTCTTTCACACTGATTTTCTGCCAGTACAACTGTATTGAGTTCAGTATAGTGAAACCTGATTTACTCTGGTATCAGATGAGAATCAGGCCCTCCCATGGTAGCATTGTCACTACCCACGCTGGAGAACAGGCCCATGGACAGTTGAGAATATGGGAGGCATTACAGGTGCTTGGAGTCACCTTTCCCTCTTGTTCCCCACCCGCACTCCATTTCTTGTCTTGGATAAGTGGGGCAGAGTGGGATCATAATGGATTTGCACTGTGTGAAAAGAAAAAGAGGAAACTCAAGAGCAGTATTTATTTTGAAAGCTGCTCTTATGGGTTTATTTAAACCTCCTATTTAAAAACATCACCTCAAAATGAAAATATTGATAATACATACTTGGGGGAAAAAAAGCAATTAAAATGTAATGGAACCCCTACAGTGTGCAGTAAAAACACTCAATACCAAAGGCAGAGGAAAGGTGTGTTATTTAAACAAATAATGGGCTAGAGCAGAGAATCAAAGATACATTTGTTGGATTCATTTACACTTTATGATTCTCTGGTCCCTTTCTCCAAGGATCTCAAAGCACTGTGCAAATGTTAATTAAGACTCTCAAACCCTATTTGAAGTAGGTAGATATTCTGTTACTCATTTTAAATATGGCTAAGGTGACTTCTCCAATGTCACACTTAGTCAACAGCAGAGCTGGAGATAGAACCTGGTTGACCAGTCCCCTATACTAACCATCAAACTGCACTGCCTTCCTGTATGATGAATGTATTATGGCACTCTGACCTTTTAGTTAGCAAATCATAGAAGATTAGGGTTGGAGGAGACCTCAAAGCAGGACCAATGCCCTCTAAATCATCCCAGCCAGTGCTTTGTCAAGCTGGGCCTTAAAAACCTCTAAGGATGGAGATTCCACCACTTCCGTAGGTAACCCATTCCAGTGCTTCACCACTCTCCTAGTGAAATAGTTTTTCACTCCAATGTGGAGTGTCTTTTTATAAGCCAAGGGAGGGGGGTGGTGGTAGTGGTGGGGAAAGTAGTTTTTCACAACAAAATAAGAGCTTGAAAACAACTGCATGCATTAGAGTGCATGTAGGAAGAGGGGTAACTACACTCTCTCCCTCCCCTCCCCCCCCATTGTAGTTTTGTATATGGTGTTGTTGCTTTTTCTTTTCAATCCATATGAGAAAACGACTAACTGTTTTTATTGCATGGCAAAAACATGAAGTAGACTGAAATAGCCAACAGTACACTATGTGAATGAGTTAGGAACCAGAAATCCCACCATTTGAACAGTGGAGAGTAAGTGCAACTTGAAGGTGAAAATTATGATGTACAGGGCTCTGGTGCCCTACCTTCAGGTATCTCCCTCATATACAAGATGAAAGTGATATTGATAACAAAAATATTTCCCAGGGAATTAAAACCACTAGAAGCTTAAAATGTCATGATTAGAGCTGGTCAGGAATTTTCTCTTGGAATGATATTTTGATGGGAAAATGCAGTTTTCTTAACACTGAAATTGTCTGTGGGGAAAATCTTGATTTTTTTTTTTTTTTTTAAGTTTTTTTGTTTTCCAGTGGAAAACCCAAAACTTTTTTTTGTTTGTTTGTTTTGTTTTTTGGATTGGTTCAATTGATATATTTGTTTGTTGGACTGACCAAAAATTTTTAGTTTCCAGTCAGTTTGGCATTAAATTGTATTTCCCTATTGTGGTGCATTGCCTCATGGGAGTTGTAGATTGGATTGCCTGATGTCCCCATTCCTTTCTATGGGCTGGGATCTCTGACTGGATTAGATCACTTACAGTGCAACACAGTCTCTTCTGTGACCGAACAGCACCATGCATCATGGAAATTGCTCTCCCATAGGGGGAAATAGAGGTATCAGACCTGAACTATAGCTCCTATGATGCAATGTGCCAGGATAGGGAAATTCAGCTTAACATTGAACTAACATGAAATGTTTTGGGTCAGTTCAAGAAACCAAAATGAAACATTTTAATTGGGAATATTAAAATGTTTCATTTTGACAGAAAATGCAAAACAATCCACTTTGCCATTTCCAAACTGAAATGTTTCATTCTGTGAAACATTTTGATATTTGAATTTTGTCCCAATTCAAGTCTAGTACATATCAATTCATGCAAAAAGGGAGAGGAAATAGCACAGATACAAACTAGATTAATTAGCTTGTAAGCTCTTTGGCCCATCTTTTTATTCTGTGTTTGTATAGCCCAAGGGGATCCTGGTCCGAGAGTAGGGCTTCTAAGTGCTGTTATAATATATATATTAACTGTTATAATCACAGAGGGGAATAGAGCCAAACAGTGCCCATCCCATTACATTGGGTTTATTTACATGTCGTAATACTGTCTTTTCATGTAATTAAACACAATAGTTGCCTCTGAAAAGGATGGTACAGATTTACTGGAACATAGGCCAAGATTTTTCAAAAGCGATTAGTTATTGTAGGTGCCTCAGTTTTTTTAGGGAGTCAAACTTGAGACACCCTAAGGGAGAATGATTTTTTTTAAAAAGAAGCTCTTAGCACCCACCCTCAGAAAAATTGAGTCTTGTTAAGGTGGCTGTTTGGCCATTCAAAAATGGAGGCATTCAAAATCACTAGTCACTTTGAAAATCTGGGCCTCAGTGATGGAAAGAGTTCCAGGTGCTGAGATGCAGTAGTGCAAGCTATCTTCAGCCCTTTACCACTGGGGCCTTGAGCTGGTTAGTTAGGGTGGATCCAGATCAGAATGTAGTAGGGCCAGGCAAGCAGGAGATGCACTGATACAGTGCCTCTCTTGGACATCCTTTCAGGTTGGGCTCTGGAGTAGACTCAATGGGGTTTTAAAGAATGTCTTTCTCTGGGGAAGGGCAGTGGTGATATCAACACCTGCTATTCTCCAAAATGAATCTCCAGCAAACTGTACCCCATGTGTCCACAATGTGGGTGGAACTGGCCCAAAATAGGGAGGAAGAGAGGGGAGAACACAGATTTCTGTCTTAAAAAGTGAGCTGCAATATGAACAAGGGAACCACCAGCACAGTCAGTTTAGAGTTAACTTCATTGTCAGATCTTCAAGTGCTCACCCAGAGATACATTATTTGGGTTGCAGGGAAATGTTTCCTTAAAAAATATTGAAGTTAAAATAATAATCATGGAGAGATTTCTATTATGTTAGCTTTTGCAGGAGCTTATTTTTAGGGCCAGATATGATCTGACAAGGTCCCTTTAAAGAACTAACCTTGGATTCAAAGAGAAAAAATAAAATAAAAGTTATGAAGACTTAATTGTTAAGGGTTAAAGAATAGCTAAAAAAGAAGACTGCACAGCTTTCCCTCATAGCTGGAGGAAAAGACACTTATTAATAGTTTCAAGGAATGGGTGGATGGGGCCTAAAGAGGCAGCAGGGAAGATAAAAAGGAATCCTGTAAAATGAAGGGATTAACACTATCTCCTAGTAAACAGTTTATGAAAGATCCTATAGGCACTAAGAAAATATGATGATGAGTACGGTACAAGAGCCTAGGCAGGTAGGCCAAACACCAGCAAAAGCTGGGAAGAAGAGAAATTAAGTGAAATTGCAGGTATGACAGAGGCGCTGACTTTCTGGTTTCCCTGGGGGTGCTTGACCCCTGCTTCTCCCCAGGCCCTGCCCCCACTCCACCCTTTCTCTAAGACCTGCTTGCCCCACCTCTTCCTTCCTGCCCCCCACCCTGCCTCTTTCTGCCCTGTTCTGCCCCCTCCCCTGAGTATGCCCCGCCCTCCCTCCACTTGTTCCTGCCTGCACTCCTCCCCCACTCCCTCCCCCCAGCACCTCCTGTATGGTACTGAACAGCTAATCACTGTAGGGCAGGAGGAGCTGATTGGCAGTGCCCGCTGGCAGGCGGAAAGTGCTAGGGTGAGGGGGAGAGGAGCTACAGCCCCGGAGCTGGCACCTATGGCAGGTAATCCAGGACATGGGGTATGTCACTTGTTCCTAAAAGGTGCCCCCTGCACAGTGTTCTCTAAGGAGGCACCTCTATGTCTCTGAAGTTCCAATCTGTGCTACAAGGAATTCTTTTCTGACTCCAGATATGGTGCTTGGAGTGGGATTGAAGAAACTAATGCTTGATGAAGAATAATAATACTCAAGTATTTTATAATCCGTTTCCCCCCCAAAATCATTGGTATTGATAGGCAAGTGATTCTGCTAATATCAATTGAAGAAAGGAATTCCAAATATTGATAACCCTGTGGTGGTGGTGGGGGAATAGTCCCTAGAAATATTTAATTTACAGTTTCAAAGAAGTTTCCAGGAGCATTACTTATTTTCATGTTGTTGCTTAGGTCAAACAGATCCATCCAAATCCTCATGTATCCTAAGAAAATTCTCTTCCCAACCCAATATAACAAAAATCAAATGAGGCTTCTGAGTTTTCTGGCAGACTATCACAAATATCAGTAAAATTCTGTTTTGGTCTAATCAAGGAAGACTTAGAGTACTTTCCCAGTTTCCTTTTTATGTAACATTGAATCTCTCTGTGAAAGATCTGACATTGTTCTCAACTGTTAAACAGGGAGTGTTAGGCGCGGAAAATATAAGCATAAATCTGAGCCTGATTTTCATCATGAAACAGATTAAATCTAAGTTGTTCTGTGCAGCTCATAATCCCTCCTTTCAAGTTTGCCCTTTCCCCGTGGATCAACAGCAACCCCATCCCTGATGCATCAAATCCAGAAATTTGCTGAGATTGTCATTATCCCTGGCAGCATCACACAATGGAGATCATACTTATTTGACTGTAATAAATAGCAACCTATTCTCAGGGTCTGTGTATACAGAGGATATTTGTACCAGTGTAGCTACACTACTATCTTGATCCCAACCCCACAGTGTACGTGCATTGCACCAGTACAAAATGGGCCTTAACTTGTCTAGGTTTACCTCAGTGTCAAGCTGGGGTAAGTGTGTGGTTTCCCACCTCCCCCTTTCATGAGAATGTTTTGTTTTTGCATCAGGACCCTGATCCAGCTCCATTGAAGTCAATGTGAGCCTTTCCATTGGCTACAGAGAAGGGTGAGATTGGGCCCCAGGAATCTTTTTGCTAGCTTTTCTGAAGCAGATGTACATCTGCCATTCTTTTGCTGGTGTAGTCTGGGTAAAACAGCTGTATCTTTTTAATGGCTGCTGCTCTTTTGCAAGAGGATTCTGATGTTTCAGATGCTTCCCTAAGGCCTCGACTACATCAAACTCTTCCTGTCACTACGTTGTCCTCCATACATCTCCACTGGTGCTAGCAACATTGGCCAAGGGCTACTAGTGATAGGTTGACATGGCATTTAGAACTTGGAGTTGGTTTGTTTTTTTCCCTGCATGGATACTACTTTCTCCAATTTATCTCAACCATGCAAGCAGAGGCATGATTTAGCTCTGGGTACCTCAGCTGTCCCCTCACTAAAATGCCCATCTATTGTTTTCAGCCCATTTTCTTCAATTCCCAAGCAGAAGTTGTTTTTGGATTTTTAAATGGTAAACCACTGATGGTGTCTGACCCCATGGAAAATATTATTTTTATTAAAAAAATATAAACACAATTTCATTCTTTCCTCTTCTGCTGTTCTTTTTATGTGCCCCTCAGTTTGGATTTTTAATTGTTTGGCTTCCCATCTACACCTTAGCTGGTGAGCTGCTTGCTGCTGTACATCAGTAATATCATGTTCTAGAAGAAATGCATCTTCCAGGAGAAGTACCCTACTCATTGCCTTCTCTCTAGAAAAATTCATATGTCGATGGAATTCTGTTCTGGCAGTTAGGAGACTGTTTTGTGTTGTGGGAGAGACCTTTTTGTTTCTTCCCCCTTTAAAAGCAAATACTCGTGAAAGGAACAAGCTTGACGGTCCTAGAGACTTCATAGAACGGTCACAACACAGGCAATTACAGGGTTAACTTAACTACACTGCTTTGCCAATGAAGGGAGTGACTGACGTGAGAGGAAGATTCAGCCCCTTCCCCCCCGCCCTCCATCCTTGGCCTCTCTGTTCTCTCAACCAGTTGTACTGGTGGTTTTTGCAATGACCACTAGAAATTGGAGTAGGAACTTGAACTCCTCCACTAAATGACCCACAAAGGCTAAAGGAAAGCTGGTGCTATAACAGCTTCCCCCAGAGTTAGGCTGGAACAAGTTGGAAGTCTGTGTGTGGGATATATATTGTATTGAGTTTTTTTTATTAGAATTTTTCTTTTTTTCTCCACTGTGCTCTATTCCCCTACTACTCCCACTGCCAACAGTTTCCCTGTCTCTAAAGTAGAATAAAAATCTGCACATATTTGAGTCTGAGGTGAACTTTGAACTCACATTTTTGAAATTAGACCAAGTAAATGTGCCCATCTATAGTTACTGAGGACATTAAGAGTTTCTGGAGCGGCCTTTCTGTGTAGTAAGTGCTAGAGCCCATTAAAATTAACTTGTTCTCTTCCCTAATCACCAGCATGTTTTTAGAGCTGTGATCTACTATAATATCATAAGGTTGTAGTTACACAGCCATACCCAAATAGCACTATAAACTTACTGGGTGCGATTCTGGCCCCATTTTACGTCCATGGCAAAACTAGCATTGACTTCTCTGAGGCCAGGATTTCACTGGTAGGTCTTTTTCCAGTTCTAATTTCTATTAGGACAACTGGGTCATCACCCTCCAATGCAAGATTACTCTCTTTTCAACTCTGTAGAAACTGAGAAGATAGAGGAATACACCTTATTGGATGATACCCTCACAAGTCCAAGATCAAAAGTTCCTCACCCAGAATAGGATATCTATCATTGTCCACAAGTTCCCTACCAGCTCAGGGCTCAGTTCATCAAGATATTTAGGTGCATGCCTATCTTTCAGCATATGTTTAAAGTTAGGCACATGCTTAAGAACTTTGCTTGATTTGGGGCCTTAGTCACAAGAAGTGTCATACCTGGGTGTCTAAATTGTGGTCATTTCATTAACCCCATTTATTTCTTACCTTAGTAAGGTAACGCCTCTAGAAAATTCTCTGAGCTCTCCATAACCAGACATGCCAATTGTAATCTTTCCAATATATGAAGTCAGTGGAGCTGCAGCTGGTTAAAGGGCTATGCAGGGTAAAAACTGGTATTAGTGGCTAATAAAGGCTAATTCTTTTGCAAGCAGAATTAGCTCGCTTCACTAGCTTGTTATGACTTGAAGTGTCTGGCCATTGAACTGTGCATTTGGCTCATTTGTTGCTCTCAAAGAGATCGCACCCTGACTGACAGCTGTAGTGGACTGGAAAAAGTAACCCAAATGAGTGAGAACAAGAGGGCTTCAGCTTGTGTGACTTTAGGATAGTAACAATCCATACAAACTACGTTAATAAGCAAACTTGACAAAGACTGTGTGTGATATGGATACTGGTTCAGGGCACTGATTTTTCTTTGACTGGTTTATAATACAAAACATTCCATACTCCCCCTGTTTCTGCCTCCTAGTCACGTTATAGTGACACAGAAGCTGTGGAAAGCTTAGTTGTGGCAACCCAAAATAATCAGTAGAATTCTAATGGACACTCGATTTTCAGCTAGCTGAAATCTTGCCATGATTCTGTAATGTGTTTAGACTAACACCAGGCATAGCTTCATTGAATTTACTGGCTAGCTCTGTGTTCACATTTATTTTTGTTCACTAATGTTTTGGGGTAAACACCACATCAGAATGCTTTTATTATCAGAGTTCCTGTTCCTGCACAATGCAGCTGTACCTATTCTAAACTGGGCCATAATGTTTCATCAAAGGAGGCCATTTCCTTCTTTTATCTCAGATCAGTTTACACAGAGCAGTTATCCTAACTTCTTTAATCCTAGCCATCATAAAACCCTGTTACACATTCCTTCCTGCACCATTCCTTTACCTAGCATGTGCTTAGAGACGTGTGTGTGTGTGTGTATGTATGTGTGTGTATATATATATATATATATATATATATATATATATATTCCTTTGAATGAGCCCACTTTATTTTTCTGTTTCCAAAATTTCAGGATTGTGTGAGCATAAGCTTGACAAGGCACCAATGAAAAAAGTTGCTGTGTGGTACACATTCCCTCATGTGCTTCAGCTAATGCACCTCAATTCTGATCTGCTGTTAATGCCCTTTTTGAGGAGAGATTGTGTGGAATTGTGATGGGGGTATTTAGGGTTAGGGATGATTATTTTTTCACCAGGGTAACTGTTTTCACATGTGACTTAAGCAGAATTTCAAGACAGGTAATCAAGAATGAAAAGCTAGTGCCTTAACCTGTTGTGCCAACTGCTAGACCCTTGAGTATTACTCTTCAGTTCAGAATTTGCAGGGGCCATGGAATATTTGTGCTTTTAAGTTCTGGGTCTCATGCTCCTCCTCATGTCCATGAGTGTAGGGGGAGTCTTTGACCAATGAATGGGGGAGTTCTACCTCTGCAGCATGCATCTCACACTCTTTTCCCTTCTTTTTCTTCTTTCTTTATCCTCCCACACCCTCAGGTGCATAGGACATCCATCAGCTTCTGTCTTTTTATTTTGGTTTTGCACTGGTCTGCTCAGGCTTTTGAGTGTCATGTTGATGGATTTAGTGTCTTTCCTCTATTAATATACGTAATGGTTCTCTGGGTCACCCTCTTTTTCTCTTTGCAGCTAGTCTCCACTTTATCACTTGACATGGAAGTCATGTTGGTGACATCCTTCAAGCATGTCCTAAATAGGTCCATCATTGTTTGATGCTTTAAGCTCTACTTAGTATTTCTAATAAACGCTTTCCAATGGACTCCGAAAATCTTCCACAGGTTTTTACTTTGGAATGAGTTCATCTTATCAATTGCTGTTATGGATTTGCATGACTGTGCTCAGATATTGCTGATCGTGCTACTTCTTAAAATTTTTTCAAGTTTGTGAAAATTATTTGCTACTTTTGATATCCGTTGCTTGACTTCTAGCATGGTGTCACCATCACTACACATCTCACTCCTCCAGTAGGTAAAATGACGTACTTATTTCTCTGTCTACTCTGATGGTTGCTTTTGGAACATCAATAGCCATGTATTTTGTGTGTCCCCTTGTTGATGAACAAGCCAACTTGTTTTGCTGTATTTGGCAAAAGCAACCCCCCCCCCCCCCCCCAAAGGGCTTCTGTGGAGTTTCTTCTCCCTAAAGCTTACAGAGGATGAAACTGAAAAAGTGAGAATCCAGCGGCGTTCTCCTAGATTCTTCCCAGTATCCTGAAACCTGTGAAGAAAAGAAGTGCAAGTTGCAACCTGTAATATAAATCTCTTAATATTTACTCAAAATGTATTTAAAATGTGTAAAGTTACAGCTGACCAAACTCTACAATGTAGACTCAGTCCCATTTTGTATTTAAATACCTGGTTTTAAAGTTTTATACTATAGACCTAATCACCTTGATGTGGGAATAGCCTACTCTGGAAAGAAGAAACATTTAGCTCTGAAAACAACAACAAAGACCAGGAGAACAGTGATAAAAGCTAGTCCTGAATCATCTCATGTTTCAAAATAAATAGGGCCCTACCAAATTCACAGTCCATTTTGGTCAATTTCAGTCATAGGATTTAAAAAATAATAAATTTCAGGGTGGTCTAATGGTAGGGGTCCTGACCCAAAAAGGAGTTGTGTGGGTATCACAAGGTTATTGTAGCGGGGGTTGTGGTACCTCTACCCTTTCTTCTGTGCTGCTGGTGACGGTGCTGCCCTCAGAGCTGGGCTGCTGGAGAGCGATGGCTGCTGGCCAGGAGCCCAGCTCTGAAGGCCTAGCCGCCACCAGCAGCAGCGCAGAAGTAAGGATGGCATGGTATGGTATTGCAACGCTTACTTCTGCACTGCTGCCTGCAGAGCTGGGCCCTCAGTGAGCAGCCAGCACTCTCTGGCTGCCCAGCTCTGAAGGCAGCAGAACAGAAGTAAGGGTGGCATGGTACGGTATTGCCAACCTTCTGCGCTGCTGCCGGCAGGGCACTGCCTTCAGAGCTGGGCGACCGGCCAACAGCTGCGCTCTCCAGCTGCCCAGTTCTGAAGGCAGTGCAGAAGTAAAGGTGGCAATACCGCAATCCCCTTAAAATAAACTTGCAACCCCCCTGCAACTCTCTTTTGGGTCAGGACCCCCAGTTTGAGGAACGCTGGTCTTTCCCATGAAATCTGGTAAAAGCACCCAAGACCCTGTACAATACAGATTTCATGGGGGGACACTAGATGTCATGGTCTGTGATGCATTTTTCATGGCCATGAATTTGGTAGGACCCTAAAAATAAATTTAAAAAAATTACTGTGAAGGTTTGGCCTAGTACTCCAACCACTGAACGTTCAGTTGAGGTTGGTGCTAATGAACTCCGATGCAGTCAGTAAGATTCCATCCACCTAGATGCAGTTACTGTTACATTAGTGGCAAGATAGCAAGGTGCTGAATTGCTCAGGGCCCAGACTGCAGCTATTTGTGAACCTCTGGTCTTAATTAGAAGTACTAGCAGCAAAGACCATAGAGACCTGCTTCCCATTTGAAAAGCAGAAAAGGGAATCTCCATAACTGTGTGGAAACAGCTACTAATATTGACTCTTCCATGGTGTACAGTGTAGGCTGGCCCAGTTCCCTACCTCTGGTCCCATGGGCTCTACTGACTTCTCTCCCATCATCACCTCAACTTCCTCTCAAAACTGGCATAAATCTTCTTCTTGGGCCCAATCCTGGGTATTGAGGGCACATAGCATTTCTCAAGGCTCTCCTCATCCAGTTCCTCCCGTGTTGTCTGGTTCCTATTGTGAGCTGGATTTTAACATTATTCCCATCCCCTTTACTTCTCCTCCATCTTCTTCTCCAAAACATTTACCTTGATACAAGACCTCTTTATCTTCTGCTCTTTACATCTCCTCATGCCCTCCTCTGTCCCCATGGCCATGTCACTGCCCTCTGCCTCAGTGATCCCTGCTCTTTTATCCCCAATTCACAGGCTGGGGCCGTGTCCCAACCTTTGGTGCTTCCATACCATCCCTTCTTTCTCCTGCTACAGCTTCTACTTTGAAGTCCCCTGTATCCTCCTGTTTTCTCTCAATTTCCTTTGAAGAATTTGCCAACCCCAGAAAAAACAGCACACAGCAATGATGGTGCTAAGTCCCTAGTGGATACAGGGCTAAAGCATTTTAACTGCTGTGCCTTAAAATCTTCTCTGAGACCACTTCTGTGACATGGTGATAAGAATGCCTGAGCCTTGTCAACACTGCTTGCTGACACTCTTCCTACCCCTAGTACAGCTGCATGCTTTGTGGCTGTTGCCATAATACGGGTACTAATTTGTCTCTAGCACAGACGAGGCCTGAGTGCCTACTGCCTCTTTGTCTCTCCCTCCTGGTTTTTCCCTGATTTGAACGTTTGATGCAAATCCCAGGATGACATGCACTTAATTTTACTGTCTGGGCCTGGAGTCAGCAACAATACTTCAGACACAAGTCACTTAACTTTGCTGGTATTTAAGGCCTCACCTGCTTTCCTATAAAGAAACTCTATACTGCAGTCTAATAAAATATCTTGCATGTCAGAAACGGTATGTTTGTTTGCATATTAATCCCCTTGTATACTCCTTTTACTTGCTGTAATAGTCACTGAACCACTTCCACCTTTTTTTCCCCGATGCCTGTGGTAGATTCAATATGAAAATTCTTTATTTTGGAGAAACCATTAGTCTGAGGCTTTTTTTTTTTTTTTTTTATTTTATTCCCTCTTCTTCTTTAGGAATAACAAGTGTCTGGCATCTGCGGTGTCATTTTTAAGCTATTAGTGACTTGGATGGAGAAGCAGTTGTCAATCAAAGCTGGTTCAAAAGAAACCACAAAACCTAGCAGGCCATATGTCATTATGAGTAATCTGTTGCACCAAGTGAGATGGGTTTTGGCCATTTGGGGTGTCACCTGATGTGCTGGGATGCCACTGAGTCAGCCTATTTTGCCAGCCTGGGTCCCCTTTACCTGGCCTTCCTGGATTAGGCCCACAACCCAGCACACAGGCAGGGCCACATCAGCTGCAAAGAGACAGAGATCCGTTCTCGAAAGATTCAGACTTAAGGGCTTACCCCTGCACCCTGGTGCCCACTTCCTTTAAAGGGTACGAACCTAAAGGTTTTAGGAAATTCGCCCCCTCCCTCAATGTGGAGGGAGCTATGCAAAACTTCTTGCTCCCCCAGTTAGAAATTGCATAAACTGGGTTTATTAACTATCAAAGGTGGATTTTAAGTGAATATAAGGCCTGGTCTACACTAGGAGGTTATGTCGAATTTAGCAGCGTTAAATCGAATTAACCCTCCACCCGTCCACACAACAAAGCTATTTAGCTCAACATAGAGGTCTCTTAAATTCGATTTCTGTACTCCTCCCCGACGACGGGAGTAGCGCTAAATTCGACATGGCCATGTCGAATTAGGGTAGGTGTGGATGGAAATTGATGCTAATAGCTCCAGGAGGTATCCCACAGTGCACCACTCTCGACGTTCTGGACAGCAGTCCGAGCTCGGATGCTCTGACCAGCCACACAGGAAAAGCTCCGGGAAAATTTGAATTCCTTTTCCTGTCTGGGCAGTTTGAATCTCATTTCCTGTTTGGACATCATGGCGAGCTCAGCAGCACTGGCAACGATGCAGAGTTCTCCAGCAGAGATGACCATGCAATCGCAGAATAGAAAGAGGGCTCCAGCATGGACTGATCGGGAAGTCTTGGATCTGATCACTGTGTGGGGCGATGAGTCTGTGCTTTCGGAGCTGCAATCGAAAAGACGTAATGCAAAGATCTACAAAGCCATGACAGAGAGAGGATACAGCCGGGATGCAACGCAGTGCCGCGTGAAAATCAAGGAGCTGAGACAAGCATACCAGAAGACCAAAGAGTCAAATGGACACTCCAGATCCCAGCCCCAGACATGCCATTTCTACGAGGCACTGCGTTCCATTCTAGGTGCGGCCACCACCACTACCCCACCACTGACCGTGGACTCTAAGGATGGGATATTGTCGACGGCCGCTTCCTCGGAGATGTTAGCGGATGGGGAAGATGAGGAAGGTGAGGAGGAGGACAAGGCAGTCGACAGCGCTTACAATGCTGATTTCCCAGACAGCCAGGATCTCTTCATCACCCTCACAGAGATCCCCCTACCAACGGTCCCCAGGCATTAACCCAGACCCTGAATCAGGGGAAAGATCAGTGGATAAGTGTTTTAAACATGTAAACCATTTATTTTGAACAGAACAGGAATATTAACAATGGGTTTTTCATGATTTGTTTGCCCTAGGTGCTCTACTTTTTAGTCCTTGCCAGTGCAGCTACTGGAAAAGGTCTATATGTCCGGGGATAGAGCTGAAATCCTCCTGGGACATCTCCACGAAGCCCTCCTGGAGGTAATTGGAAAGCCTTTGCATGAGGTTCCTGGGGAGAGTGGCCTTATTGTGTCCTCCATGGTAGGAAACTTTTCCTTGCCAGGCTATCATCAAGTAATCTAGGATCATTGTCTTGCAGAGCATGGTGGCATATGGCCCTGGTTTTTGCTGGCTTTCATGCAGCATGCGTTCTTTCTCGGTCTCAGAAATTCTCAGCAAAGTGATGTCACTCATGGTGACCTGATTAGAATTAGGGGAATGTTACTATTGGGACTGCTTGCCTGTTCCTTTACAGAACTGTCACTGTCCGTTTACCGCCACGCGGTGGAGGCGGGAGAGGGGCAGCATACAGGGATCTTTCCCGGGGACAGCTGTGAGGGGGTGGGATAGGGGCAGAGTTCATGCTTGCCGGATTGCCGGCAGCAGGAATTGCCCAATGATAGGAGCATTGCTTTGAACGTGAAAGGAGGGCACTGCTCTAATAAAGTTTTAAGCAGCCCAAAGTCTACAGCTTACCATGTCAGCCTTCTATCCGAATTCTGCTGTCCTGCCCCGCTTGTCCGATCTCTACTGCAAGACCCCAAGCACTGAATGCGAAGACCAAAACTTCAACCTTGTCCTGAGTGCGCATGTGATAGGTGCTGTGCATGGTCTTGTTCACAGAGAGAGACTATGTTCATTGCTCACAAAAAATTCTTTGAGGAATTCACTCCCTTTTTCCCATCCCACAGCTGCGACTGTCTCCTGACCTACCCTGGCATCCCCCTCACAGAGGTTGGCGCAGATTAGGCAGAGGAAGAAAAGGACACGGGATGACATGTTCTCAGAACTTATGGGCTGCTCCTGAGCCGATGCGGCCCAGCAGACCCAGTGGAGGGAGAACATGTCCCAATACCAGCGAGCACACAGCGAACGGGAGGAGAGGTGGTGGCAGGAAGACCAGCAGGCAACTCAAACGCTGCTTGGACTAATGAGGGAGCAAACAGACACGCTCCAGCGCCTTGTGGATGTTCTGCAGGACCGGAGGCAGGAGGACAGAGCCCCACTGCAGTCTATCTGTAACCGCCCTCCCCCACCACAAACTCCCATACCCCCCTCACCCAAAGTCCCAAGAAGGAGGGGCGGCAGGGGCCGTGAAAACTGTCACTCCACCCGTGCAGACTGCTCAAGAACCAGAAGGCTCTCATTCCCAAAAAATTGACAAGTCCTTTCCTTCCGGCCTCACCCAAGCCCCCATCCCAGGTTCATCCCCTAACTGTGTAGTTGCTAATAAAAGATACGTTTCTGTTAATTACTGTTTCCATCATGTTCTTTTAGGGGAGAGTGTGTTTGAAGGGGGCTGGTAATTGGAGAGGACAGTCACCTTTACCAGGGTACAGACACGGGGTCAGGTTCAGCAGAAGGTCACACACACATTGCTATCACTAGGCATCCTGGTCAGTCTGGGAGGTGGTTTTCATGTTTGTGTGTGTGTGGTGGGGGGGGGGGGGGGGATGTGACTTTGTGGGGGGGGAGGGCGGATAGAGATTTTAGGCTGCAGTCCTTATCCTGGATCACAGAGCCACGCAGCAGGGGATCTGTAACCATCCTCCCCTGCCACAAAGTCACATAGCCCCCACACACGGAGTCCTGAAAAGGAGGGGTGGCAGGCTCCGTTGAAACAACCAGTCCACCACTTCGGACCTCTCTAGGAGCAGGAGCCTGTCATTCCTCGAGTTTAGAAGCGTTCTTTCCATCACTACGCCCACTCCCCACCACAGTCTGCGTCCCATTTTCAACACTTTACCGCAACTCTATAATAAAGAAAATGGTGTTCCTTAACAAAGTTCCATTTATTTTATTTTTAAATGTGTGTTGGAATGGGGGTGAATAGGGTATGTAGCTGGAGAGGATAGCCAACAGTAAGTGGGTAAAGAAACAAGGGCAGGTTCAGCTTCTCTTTAAACAAAATTAATAGTCACAGGTTACCCTGCTCACTGAGGAATCTAGCTTTCAAAGCCTCCCGGATGCACAGCGCGTCCCGCTGGGCTCTTCTAATCGCACGGCTGTCTGGCTGGGCGTAATCAGCAGTCAGGCTATTCGCCTCAACCTCCCACCCCGCCATAAACGTCTTCCCCCTTGCTCTCTGAGATTGTGGAGCACACAGCAAGCTCAATAACAAGGGGGATATTGGTTTTGCTGAGATCAGAGTGAGTCAGTAAGCTTCTCCATCTCCCCTTGAGACGTCCAAAAGCACACTCCTCCACCATTCTGCACTTGCTCAGATGGTAGTTGAAGAGTCCTTTTTCAGTGTCCAGGGCACCTGTATAGGGCTTCATGAGCCAGGGCATTAGCGGGTAGGCTGGGTCCCTGAGGATCACTATAGGCATCTCCACATCCCCCAAGAGTTATTTTCTGGTCCGGGAAGTAAATACCTTCCTGCAGCCGTCTAAACAGACCAGAGTTCCTGAAAACACAAGAGTCATGAACCTTGCCCGGCCATCCTACGTTGATGTTTGTAAAATGTCCCCTATGGTCCACCGGTGCTTGTGGCACCATTGAAAAGTAGCCCTTTCGGTTAATGTACTGGCTGGCCTGGTGGTCCAGTCCTAGGATAGGAATGTGAGTTCCATTGATAGCCCCACCGCAGTTTTGGAATCCCATCGTGGTGAAGCCATCTGTGATGACCTGGACGTTTCCAAGGGTCACTACCTTTGACAGCAGTAGCTCAACGATTGTGTTGGCTACTTGCATCACAGCAACCCTCACGGTAGATTTGCTGATGCCAAAGTGATTCGCCACTGACTGGTAGCTGTCTGGCGTTGCAAGCTTCCAGAGGGCTATGGCCACTCGCTTCTGGACAGTCAGGGCTGCTCACATCCGGGTGTCCTTGCGCGTCAGGGCAGGGGACAGCAACTCACAAAGTTCCAGGAAAGTTCCCTTCCGCATCTGAAAGCTTCGCAGCCACTGTGATTCATCCCAGACCTGCAGCACTATGCGGTCCCACCAGTCCGTGCTTGTTTCCCGGGCCCAGAATCGTCATTCCACAGCATCAACATGACCCATTGCCACCATGATATTCACGGTGCGCGGTCCCATGCTTTGTGAGAGGTTTGTGCCACTCTCAGACTTCATGTCCTCACCACGCTGCCATAGCCTCCTCACCCGATTTCTCAGCATCTGCCTCTGGAAAAGGTGGATGATAAGGTGTGAGGTGTTGACAACGGCCATAACTGCAGCAATGGTCGCAGCGGGCTCCATGCTCGCAGTGCTGTGGCGTCCGTGCTGTCACTCACCAGAAAAGTGCGCGAACTGATTGCCCGCCGGCGCTTTCAGGGAGGGAGAGTGGGAGTGACGGTTGGATGACGACAGTTACCCAAAACCACTCTTGACACATTTTTTTTCCCCAGCAGGCATTGGGGGCTCGACCCAGAATTCCAATGGGCAGCGGGGACTGCGGGAACTGTGGGATAGCTGCCCACAGTGCACCGCTTCCAATGTCGACGCTTGCCCCGTTAGTGTGGACTCACAAAATCAAATTACTGTCCTTCGTGTGGATACACACGTTCGACTTTGTAATATTGATTCCACATATTCGATTTAAGTACAATCAAACTACTCTCGTAGTGTAGACATACCCTAAGAGATAATAGACAGAACAAAGCAGATTAGCGAGCAAAGAAAGCAAAATACACACGCTAAGCTCAAAATACTTAAGAAGCAGGTTACAAAATGTAGTTTCTTATTCTAAATGTTTTAGGCAGGTTGCAAAGTTTCTATGGTTTAGAGTTCCAGTTATATTTCTTTTCAGACTGGACCCCTGTCTCAGTCTGGACTCTCCTCTTTCCCCCCCCCCCCACCTTTCACTTCAGGTGGCTTTAGCAGTCTTTCTTCTTGGGCACACAGGCCCAGGAGAGGAGGAGTCATGTTTGCCTTCCTCCCCACCCTTAAATAGGATTTACATAAGATGGGAATCCTTTGTTTCCCAAACTTGCCCCCCCTTCCCTTCCAGTGGAAATTTACAAGAAGTCCCAGGTAATGTTTAATATCAAGTGACAAGACCACCTGACTCCGTAGTATCACAGCATCCATGAGTCAGTATGGAGTATGGAGCGTCCGCAAGAAGACCAAGCCTTTTCACAGTCAATTGTCCTCGCTGATGGGCCATCCACCCCATCTGGCTTTTCCATTGCTTTATCTGAAGTTTTAGCCGTGGGCATCACCCAAAGTAGCATGGTTGAAATAGATACATAGACAATATTCCTAACTTCAGATAGAGAAATTATACAGGCATACAAATTGGATAATCGCATTCAGTAAATTATAACCTTGCCAATGAAACCTTACAAGAACCATCTTGCATGAAGTACATCTGTTATGTCATATTCATATCATAAACATATTTTCATAAGGACTATGGAGTGAAATGTTACACCAAGTCTGACAGAACATCATCAGCGTACTTTGCATGGGCAAAGATACCTCTTATCCTTGACGGTTTAGTGATTGTTTCACACTATAGTTCTTATGTGAATTTCTTAAAGGATATACAAGAAAATGTGTCAAATTCTTATTTGCACCTTTGTGGCTCTGATGGTAGAATTTGGCCCCATGTTGGATTATCTCAATTAATTTGTTTTTTAATCAAGAGACAAGTTGGTGGGTACCTTTTCGGCTCCTTAGAAATTGCTGCTCTAGACTAACATGGAAATTTGATTTGAAGTTGAGTGAATCACTGTTGTAAGAAGCTGATTTCAAAATGCTTTAGTCTCCTTCTAGCATTTGCATTAGGTATGGTTGCACTTTGTTACCCATTGTTTTATTGTCCTCCTCTGAATTTATTTTCATAGGGGACAGTGGGGGATTATTAATCCTAATGGACCCTTTCCTATTTTTTGTTTAGCTTGCAATTGTATGTTGTAACCTCTACATTCAGGGAACAAGTGGTTGAAGAGAAAGCTGTGGACGTCTAATAGCGATAACAAAAAGCCAGCATAACTTGTATTGTTGTAATACCAATGTGTCTTCCAACATTTGCTGCTACTTCTGTCATTAAATATGTCCTGCACAGAAGATAGCGCTGTTTGTTTTGAATTTTTGTATATATGAATCTAATATTCTAGTTTACTTTGTAAGAGCTAATTTTTCAAAGCATTTTCTTTAAAAAAGTGCCATTGAAAATTGTGGCAAACCTCTGCATGCAAAAATTGCGTACCACAAACCAGCAGTTTTCCCATGTGAATAACTGAATATAAAAATGCCTGTATGCTGCAATGTGGGTTATCACGCGTGCAAATGGATATGCCTTAAAGTCTGATAGGAATGTTTTCATAAGCCCCCTTGAGAATATGTCTCTAGCCCATTCAGTGAAAACATCTGTCTCTCCTTAAAGCTGTTATGTCAGTGGATCTTCCAGGCTCCTCCATTGTAATATTGGTCCTTTAATGCCCTGTTCACTTCTCAAAGTTTTAACTTTGGGCAGAGTACCTCTTGTGCCCATGAAATTACAGAAATCAGGCAGTTTGTTTGTTTCCACAACATGTATTTTGGATAAGTAATACCTTTCCCTAAATAACCCTTTTGCAGAAATTATGAGTCACTGTCTCACTGATGTGAAGTGCTTTTATTGCTTTACACATGAAACACACAAGCCATTTACCTCTAAGCCTTGGTGGTTAGGAAGTGTTACCTAGTGGATATCTCACTGGACTCGGACTCGGGGCTTCTCTACACTACAGACAGGGCCAGATTTACTGTTTTTGCCGCCCCAAGCAGCGCACCGAATTGCCGCCGCGGATGGCAAGGGAAGTCCGTGCGCCGTTAGGGCAGCACGCGTGTTTCCGCGGCGGCGGCAATTCGGTGCGCTGCTTGGGGCAGAAGACAGAAGCTGCCGAATTGCCCCCGCGGGCAGCTGACCATAGAAGCTGCCGCCGAATTGCCGCCGCCACGGAAACGCACGTGCTGCCCTAATGGCAAACGGACTGCCCCCACCGTCCGCGGCGGCAATTCGGCGCACTGCTTAGAGCGGCAAAAACACCCGGACTGTCGCCCCTTGCAGATTGCCGCCCCAAGCACCTGCTTGGAATGCTGGTTCCTGGAGCCGGCCCTGACTACAGAGGCACAGCTATGGCACTGCAGCTGTGCCACAGTGCCGTGGGCACTGAAGAAAAGGGTTTTTCCATTGCTATAATTAATCCGTTCCCTAGAGAGGTGGCAGCTAGGTCAATGGAAGAATTCTTCCATGCACCTAGTGTGTCTGTACCAGGCCTGAATTATGTCTCTCAGCTAGGTCAATCTAAGTTTTAGGCATGGACCAGGCCTCAGACGCTCTGGGTTCTATTTCAGGACCTTCAGGTAACCTGCTTGGTGACCCTGGACCATGAGTGACCATGTGAAAAAAGGGGGCATAATGATAGTAGCGCATTTTGAGATCTATGGATGAAAGGAACTAGATATTAATTATTACATTGTTGTTACTACTAGAAAATAGAGTGATCGAACTCTCTCCCCACACATCCATGGTGAAGGACCAAATACTACTAAATTAGCAGAGGTTATAATGAAGGAATGCTGGTAAGAGACTTGTCTTTAATTCCTGACCCCAGTCATATTACATGGGTACAGGTTAGAAAGGTCATGTCTTTGCCACATGGCAGGACTCAGGAACTGCTAACTTTGGAGAAAACTGTAACAAGGGTGGAAAGAAACAAAAATTTATTAAGAATTTTATAGAGATCTGTTGTAAAAATATCTTGGAATTTTTCAGTGGAAAAAGAAATGTATTTCCTGGAAACTGCTTCAACACAATTTTGTCTAACCTCTATTTTTCCAGACAGCTGTCCTTTTGCCAAAGACACTGAAATTTATCAGAGGGCACATGCCAGAAAGCTGCTTCATAGTTGCACATACTCCGTATATTACAAAGGGAATATCAGAATTCTTGGAAGAAGAATCAATTTGTCTTCCTGTTTTCTGTAGGATTGAGGGACAAAGGAAACTTGAAATCACTTTAGATTTTATCTTTTTGTCTCTCTACAGGGTCTATTTGCTCTAGCCTTACAAAATTTGCATGTAGCAATTGAAAAGGATCTTGCATTCAACCTTTTTACCCTTTAAATAAGGCCTATGCAATTTGTATCAATTGATTGAAATCTAGCTTGATTAAACATGAGTGCTTGTTTCCAGTTAGGCTTTGTTCTCCATTTTTGTGGTAAGGCAGTGAAGATGGCAGAGTGGAGAGTGACACCACCCTACTGCACCCACATTTCTTCATAAACAACTCAAACAGTTATGAGGGTTATAAATAAAACTGCTTACAGATAGTGTCACTTCCTCTCTGCAGGTTTCTGAGGTTGAGGTGAAGAAATCTCTTCTTCCATTGTTTGGCATAGCAGAGGACTCTCCGTAGGAGAGAGGAGCGGTCTAAGAACAGGGTGGGGAGCCAGGAATTCTTGGAGTTCTAGTCCCAGCTCTGACACTGATTTCTTCCATGTCCTAGGAGAAATCACTTAACCTCTGTGTGCTTGATAAAATGGCAATAACCTGTGCCTACCTTACAGGGGTGTTTTGAGGATTAATGTTTGCACAGTGCTTTAAATACATGGGCTGGGAATTTTCAAAAGTGCTCAACACTGACCTAAGTCTGCTCCCACTGATGTCAGAGGGAGTTTTACAATTGACTTCAGTAGGTGCAGAGAGAGGCCAAAGCTGAGGTTGAAAATCTCAGGCATAAAGTATTCTTGTGAGTGAGATCTTGAGTCTGCTCTCACTTGTACTAGCACTACCCTGCTAGTTTATTTACTTTATTTATTTACTTAAATTTACAATGTCTCTAGTCTCCCTGATACTAAGGAGATCAGAGACCTTCATGGATCATAATTGCTTAAATTCCACCTGGAGACCAATAGGCAGCCAGTGCAGGTTGCAGTGCACTGGTGTCATGGTCCCAGAGAGATGTCCCACTCAATAACTGAGCTTCTCTGTTCTGCACCTGCATCCTTCTCTAAATGGTTTTACAGTCACATGAAGAGTGCACTGCATTAGTCTAATCTTGAGGAACAAAAGCATGGGTAACAGTGCTGCATCCGAAAGTGAGATGGAGATGGTAACATCCTGAGTGGGTTACTGCTGCAATATGGTTGTAAAACAGCAGCTGGGGTCCAACATCAGCCCTAGACTGTGGTGGGTTGCTAACTAATGGTGGATACATTCCCTCAGTCAAAGGAGCTGGTATTACTTGCACCATCTCCTCTGCTGCTTCCTCCAACTTATTGCCATCCCCTCAGTCTTGTCAGGCTGAGGTTCAGCCAGCTCTTTCTCAGCAATGCCCCCAATCTCATCTAGACACTGGGTGAAGTACTGAGCTGCACTCTCTGAGTACAGTGACAGTTGGGTGTCATCAGCATACTGAATACAGCATGCCTCCTTCCTATCCCTCCTAATTGCTTCATATGCCCTTTGCCCAGGACAGGTAATAGAGGCACCCCACACTTGAGAGCTCTTTTGGGAAGAGGAGCCCACAACTACCCATTGCAACCTCTGGGAGAGAAAAGAACAAAGCTACTGAAGAGCAGCTCTGAGTGTCTACTCTTGTCTACGTTTGCAGCACCACGCTCTAACTGGGGGGCTAGTTACGTCATGGATGCAAAAACGAACACCACATTATAGCAGGAAAATCTACGTGCTAAGGTAGGTGTTACAGCAACAGAGAAGTTTTCTCTGGAGGGCTAAACCTCTGCTTCCCATTTCCTGAAAGTAATGACTACTGTTTCCTCTGTTACCAAGTGGCCTGTATGTAATGTGCGTGCTCAGCACATTATTGTGCTTTGGTGCTGCTGTCTTGGATAAGGTTGACTGAGGGACCACAAGGAATCCTTACAGTTTCAAGAAAACTTTCAGACTGGAGTGTTGAGATTTTGCCAGTACTCTTCTCTGAATCTCAGCCCTCAGCTTCAGAAAACAATCCCCCCAGTAGGTCACAGTGTTCAAAGGCTTTGTATTTTTTCTGTAACCGAGTTGATATTCTGGTTTAAAAACTGCTGCAGTCACTGAGGAGTGTTACACTGATACAGGTTGGGGTGTGTGTGTCTAAATACTAGCTCTAGTGGCTTTGCAGAATTAGTCAGACTTCCTTTATTTTAAAAAAAGAAATTACAGCCCCTGTCTTAAAAGTGATAGTATTTTAGTGAAAAGGCAAATGCTGTAATCCACGCATGGTGATAGAAAACAGCGTGATTAACTTGTCACATTAGGTTGGCACAAGGAAATGTCTCTAGAACATATTGGTGCAGATCCATGTGCAAAGCTTACCTAGTTCACAGCTCACCCAATGGAGTGAAAATAGGACCTGGACTGAAAACTACTGTTGCTGCCAGTTCTGAGGCTTGTGTGAGCTCATCTACTCACGGGCCATTACATTACTAATATGAAATAACTGTTAATTGTCACCACAAGGGATGAATGCCCAGATGGAAGCAGGTCTCTTGTTATTTGAACTGGCTAAATTGCTTTTGGTGTTTGGAAGTAATTTGATGAAATGGTCAAAAACATTTTTGATTGTTAGGTATCTTGGGGCTTCTATTTACAAAGCACAAGTGATTACTTGGTAACTGTAAGGATAGATATCAAGTTATTAGCATGTGTGACTCTGCAAGTGGGATGATGTAATGTGAGCATGGGAGTGACCCTGTTAATGCATGTGTTAAGCCACTGAGCATGTTCAGTGAGAACTAGATGTTTCCAGAAGCCTGAGCACAAACAATCTGAGCTGACTGCTCGTACAGTTAATAAAAAGTAGTGTGCTTTTGTAGCCCACTGTTCAGTTACACATCCCCTTCTGTGTCTGAGCCAGAAAACTACAGCTACCAGTTAGGGGACTACCTAAAAGTGCAGGTAGGCACCTAATGGGATTTTCAAAAGTGCCTAGGTGCCTAACTTCCATTAATTTCAATGGGAATTAGGGGACTAAGCTCTGTTGAAAATCCTACAAATTTCCTAGCTGCATCTTTAGACACCTACATAACTTTAAAAACCTGGCCTTTTAGTCCTTCAGCTCAGCTTGTGGAGGTCATAGGTTCGGTTCCTGGTGATGACTGAGATGACTTTGCCTGACTCACTGCAATGTTTGGTACATACCCATAACCAAAGGGAAATTTCCTTAAGAGGACTAGGGAAGAGAAGCCTCTGGGTCTTTTTCTAGGTTTCACTTGTCTTTGCATCTGCTATTTTTCTTAGTTTTGCCTCCCATCTCTGTCCCTAGCTGCAATCTGGTGCCAAGGTCGTCTTCTGGTGCCTGAGGTTCTACCTCTGCCTCACTGTGTCTTTGTCCTTGATGCGTGTTGCTTTGTTGTCAGATCAGATTCTAGTTTCACTTTGAGTGCCCTGAATGTTTTGATGCAAGAACCAAGATGCATATCAAGATATTGTTTGAAAGAAGAGCAATGAACAGGACTTTTCATCCATAGTTCTCCAAATGTTTTAGAATTATGGGCATATATAGCTATCCCTGTTTTACATGTGTGCTAACTGAGGTACAGCAAGTTTAAGTGACTTGCTCAGACACACCATGAATGTCCTAGAGGGAACTGGGCTTTTAAGGAGTTAGGTCAGAGCTGGGACTTCATCTGTGGTTTTCCTGCAATTCAGGTCATATAACCAAGAGAGCCAGGCCTGCTGGGAAGTATAAGAAGCATCTTGGTCTCAGGGAAAGAGCTGGCAGGAACAAACCTTTTCTGGAAGACTTCTTCTGTAGTTTCCCATTGCACAAACCCCTCCCAGGCCTTTGCTGTAGCCTGTGTCTAGGCCTTTCCTGGGCTCTGCCACCGCCTCCCTTTCAGCTGTCCTTTCCCAGACCCCAGTTCCTGTGCTCCCATCTTTCCAACCCTGCTTCCCAGGTTGCCAGCTACTTAGCCTTCCCTGGGGGAGCTGACTGGTCTCCTGACTGAAATTGGAGAATTGCTGGGCCTAACAGACAGGGTTCTAATCTCAGTTTTGTCACAGACTTCCTATCTATCCTTCTCAGGCTGCTGTCTCTAGCCTGATGCGCCTGTTCTCTGCAACCTTTGGCTCCTGCTGGAGCCCGGTCCACTCTAACCTCTGTCATTACTTCCCTTTCCTGTACTTCAGGGGTTTTGGAGTTCTCTGCTAGCTGGATGTTGCACTGGGGGTTAACACAGGGCTCACCAGTGAGATAGCAGGTGGTTCATATTGGTCAGCAATCCTGTCACAAAAAGGGGCAAAGGTTGTATTGACTTGTATCCACTCTAAAGATTCATGAATTTTCAGGCCTAAAAGGACCACTAAGGACATCCAGTCTAACCTCCTCTACAACACAAGCCATGTTACATATTTATATGTAACAAGAAGCGTAGTCTTTGGCCATCATTATGGTCACTTATGGCTGTGAATTAAAATACTGCATTCAGTTTTAGATATTCCATATTAAGAAAGCCTTAGACTGGGAAGACTGTAGGGAAAGTAACAGACGTTATGGGAAGTTTGCAAAATAAGACCCGCTGTATGACCGCAGTTGAGCAAACTGAGCATGTTCATTCTACAGAAAAAGAAGACCATGGGGACACACGATACTGTCTACAGCTACCCAAAGGGAAGTTATAAAGAGGATAGGGATCAAATATTCTCATTAGTTATGGTGGAAGAAAGAAAAAAAGAATGGTATTGAGCCGTATCAGGGAAAAATTTAGGTTAAATGTTAGGGGACCATTTACTGCTAAATGAACACTTAGGCAATGGAACAAGCTGCCAAGGAAGATTTTTGGAATCTTCATCATTGAAGATATTTGAGGCTAGATTAGACGTTCCTCTATCAGGGAAGGGATACTGAAACCAGTCCAGCCACAAAGTAAGGAGATAGACTAGATGAGCCATCAGAGTTTCCTGCCAAGTTCCACCCAAAATGATTCTGTGATTATTAGAATGGAAAAGCCAGGCATTTTCACATACCAGATCTGTCACTATATACTGTAATCATAAAGGCAGGCTTTCATTTGACATTTTTTTAAGCTTATAGTAGATTTTTTTTTCTAAAGTTGCTTATTTGCAACACTAATTCATAGAATTCTTAGCAGCTTCCATCCATGACTTAGAATACTTTAAATTGTTCTAGAACTAAAAATACAAACTATTGGAAGAGATAAAAATAATATGAAAGCCACGCCAAAGGAAAATAGTAAAAAATTATAAATAGCTCTGAAAATGAAAACCCCCTTTACCTAGCACAATATATTTCCCCAAGTGTGCCCCATACTACTTCAGATCATTTATATTTGACCCGAGGAAAACTGTAACATAGAGACACTTCATTTTTTGCAGCCTCTAGTTAGAGATTGGTAAAGGCTACACAGCCTTTCTCCTCTATATTACAGATTCAAATATAGGATGTTACTCACCATCATCTTTGCAAAATGAGTTGGCTGATTGTAGTTCAGTTCCTAGAGGATAAGTGGCATCATCTTAACTGGTACTATTCTGATTGTTTCACTGGAGTGACATGGCAGATTTGGGCCTGTGGGGAGTGGGTCAGATTTTTAATGGTGTTTAGGTGTGGAAAGATGCAGAAAGGTACTTCTGGCCAGATTTTTAAAGGTGCCTAGTGCAATTTTTTTAAAAGCACCTAGACATCTACATCCCAATGAGATAAATGGGAGTTAGGCAACTAGGTGGCTATCTGCATCTTTAGGAACCTAAATACCTTAAAAAAATCTGTTCTGAGTCGTCTGAAAAGTTTGAACCTCCAACCCACTGCTAGTACTGACCAAGCCTCAATAGTCTTCTCTCTTGCATGTTTATATCAGTGCATATTGTGGAGGTGGAGATGAATGAAATAGGTTTTTGAAAATCTAAGTACATTATATCCACCGGATCACTCTTGTTCACATGATTGTTGATCCCCTCAAAGAATACTAGTAGATTGGAGAGGTATGATTTCCCTTTATAAAAACCATTTTGACTCTTGCCCAACAAATGGTGTTCATCTGTGTGTCTGATAATTCTGTTCTTTACTATAGTTTCAATCAATTTGCCTGGTACTGAAGTTAGAGGCTCCTCACCATCACCTGTCCTTAGAGGGAAGAAGGCTTCCCTGGTGCCTGCTGCAGCTCAGCTCCCTGAAACTAACAGCCTCTGACCACAGACAAGCATTGATTTGTCTCTGCAGACCTCACCCAATCTTGTACAGGCTAGTGACAAATACGCATCAACTCCCAAGAACCTCTGCCAGCATCCCTCTCTGTAGTATCCAGCCCTATCACTGGATACTCATAGAAATAACCAGGTAAACTGTTTTTGAAGACACAATGTACACTGAGCTTGCCTGGTACAACTCAGGATAAAGTCCTTTATAACAACGCAGCATTGGAATTTACTTATAGTGAAAACAAATTGTTTACTTACAAAGATTAATATTTAAGAGATAGTGAGCAAGGATAATAAGAACAACAGGTTAGATCTAAAACAACTTTAGACTCTACAAAGCGAGTTATCCCTTTTAACTCTAACAGGCTAAAATCCTCGTCTAAAGCAATTTCTCACCCAAAGCAACCTCCCAGCATCGCTAGCCTGCAGTGCCAGGATCCAGCTTTTCCACGAATGCAATCTGCACTATCTTTTTCGCTTGTTTAATGAAGGATAAGGGGCCCTTTTCCATCATCTTTAATCTGCAAAGCCTTTGAAATGCCCCATTTTGAAGTGCACTCCCAGATGAGACTCTTTTTCCCCCATTGCTTGTTCTCCAGTGTGCTCCTCCGGTTGGTTTCACATCCCCCCCGTCAGCCTGTTTTTCCTGTTGACTTCACATGCAAATGGAGCTTCCACTGTGTTGGCTTGATTTACACGAGACAGAGATATACTTTGCATCTCCTGTCTGAAAAAAGCCTGTTTGTCAACTCTGCCTGGTTACACCGTTTAAAACGTATTTTAATGGGCACACATAACTCCTTGCACACCAACCACGCATTCATCTCGCAATGCTTATTATGACCAGTATGAGGTAAGCTTTCACTTGATAACTTACAAGATACTTTTTGGATAAGTACAATGAAAGCAGTGTGTTGGATGTAATGAACTTGGCAGGTGTGATAGGAGTTGCTGACATAGAATAGTGAACCTGTTGCCATTTGGCACCATTGGGCCTCTTTTCTATATTAGGATTTTAACAGTGTTAGCTCATGCACATTAACGTATTTTTTCCTAGTGTAGTCATAATCAATGTGTTTGTACAGTGTCTAGCAGAATGGAGCTCCAATCTTAAATGTGGCTTCTAGATGCTACTATAATGCAAAAAATAATTATAAAAAAGTGAGGAAGTTACATAAGGTGAAAACCAAACTCTGCGAAGGACTAAATTTGGCATGGGCCTTGTGTTGCCTTGGCTCTAGATTCCACAACTCAGATAAATTGCCCCAGCATAGGAAACCCAGATAGCAGCTGTAAATGGGGTTGGAAAGAGTCGATAGTGGAGGAAGGATGGTAGCTAAAAATCTAGAGGGGAAAACACCATAGTAGACAGGTGGGTAAAATGAGAAAAGTTAACAAGAAGTTAGGACGCATGACAAAGGTAATGAAGAGTGCTCGCCACAAGTGAAAATGTGAGTATTGTAAGAGGAATGTCAAATGTATTTGAGCCTTTTTCAAGGGTCTGTCAAAGCTTCTTTTCAGCAAGGCTCTTTCTCTCTCCTCCTCAATGGAACTTTTGTTAGCATTAGCTTCAGAAAATTGCCTGAATTACTTGTTGTATGTAATGTTGTTGTAGCTGTTTTGCTCCTAGGATCTTAGAGAGACAAGGTGAGTGAGGTAGTATCTTTTACTGGACCAACGTTCGTGAGAGAGAAAAGCTTTCGAGCTGACACCAAGAAGACCTGAAGAAGAGCTCTGTGTAAGTTTGAAATCTTGTCTCTCTACCAACAGAGGTTGGTCCTGTAAAAGATATTACCTCACCCACTGTGTGTCTGTGAATTATTTGTTGGTGGATATACATTCATATGTTCAGAGGTAGGGGAACTATTCCAAGCAAGTTCAACCCTAGACACGTGGAACATACAAATAGAACAACTGGCAAATTCTTACTAATCTTCAAAAGGAGCCAAGCTCAGCAGTCACCAGCACTGACTTACTGGTTTATTATAAAAGCCCTCATTGTATGATAGCCTGACTTACCTGTCGTCAGTACCACAGTGTCCTATTTAGGCTACTTAAAACATACAGGTCCATTTCACAGCATGTGTCTGTGTGTGCACATGAAAGCGTGTCAACATAGTAACAGTCATGTCTGGATAAACGTGAGCTGCTGACACTGACAATGAGTCTATTCAAGAGGAAATGGTACATTCTTCCTGTCATGGTGGTTTCCTTTAGCTGAAAAAAAAATAGGTCTCTGTCACTTTCAGAAACAAAACTCTTTGGTTTTTAAAGTCAAATATCTTCCTGCCTTGTATTTTACATACATATTTACGAACTTCAGGGAATGTGGCTTCCCAGAGCTGTGCAGAAGGGACACTGGCAGAGGGGGAGGGGAGGAAAGGCAGTGGGGAGCCAGAGCTTGGTCTGATGATGGTTGGGAGGGCAGTCTGAGAAAGGAGGTGGTGGATGACTGGCATTTCTACTGGGGCAAGGGAGACCCTGCATTGTCTGTGGTGGTTGTGGTAATGGTGAGATGTGTGTATCTGTGGGTGGAGGAGCAGAATGATGGCTTAACTTTTCATTTCCTTGCTTTTGAGGCCATGTGTTAGGTATGTTAATCTTAACTGATACACAAAGTACAATTTTTGTGTGTGGATATATGTTATATATACCCAGATATATAGTACTTTGAATATCTTTAGTAAAAAATTATGCTAGATTTTTGAACCTCTAATATTAACTGCATTTTAATTTTCACATCCACTTGATGAACCTCCACTAAAAATAAAAAGGGAGCGTCTGTATATGGAGAGACTAATGGACTGAGCATAAGAATGGTTGCCAGGAATCACAAATGTTGCTGGTTGTGTCTCTATTAGTAATAATACATCCCCTGGAAATCAAAGCAAACACATTTTTAGAAAGAATCATTAAAATTAAATTCCAGCTTTCCACCCAGAAACATTTACCCAATGTATTGTATAGCGTGATAACTTTCACTTGCATGTTTGTGATTCCAATGTTATACCCTTTCTTATCTGTCTACTATGGGGTAATGTGACTGAATGATTTCATTCTGTTTTCCCTTTTCAATAGTATGTAACAGATATCAGCTAGTCATGCTTCTCTCCCATCATGTGATTCTTATTCTCACCATACACAAATAACTTGGCAGACTCATTTTTGCAGCAACCATCTTTGTTCTATGTGAGGCTGTTTCTTAGAATCTAGCATTATTTTTTACAACATGAAGCTAATGAATGGGAAGGATGCACAGTATCGCACTTGGGGAATATTAAGACTTCATGTGTTTCACTTCAGAAAATAAGAAAATGTGCACATGCAAATTCCTTTATTAGTTTGCATATTAATATATTAAAGATCAACAAGGTCCCTCACCAAAGGCTCTTAAGCACAGTAAGCTGTCATGGGGTAAGAGGGAAGGTCCTCTCATGGATCAGTAACTGGTTAAAAGATAGCAAACAAATAAATGATCAGTTTTCAAAATGGAGAGAGGTAAGGAGCGGTATCCCCCAGGGGTCTGTACTGGGACCAGTCCTATTCAACATATTCATAAATGATCTGCAAAAAGGGGTAAACAGTGAGGTGGCAAAATTTGCAGATGATGCAAAACTGCTCACGATAGTTAAGTCCAAAGCAGACTGTGAAGAGTTACAAAGGGATCTCACAAAACTGGGTGACTGGGCAACAAAATGGCAGATGAAATTCATGGTTGATATATGCAAAGGAATGCACATTGGAAAACGTAATCCCAGCTATAGCTACCAAATGATGGGATCTAAATTAGCTGTCACCACTCAAGAAAGAGATCTTGGAGTCATTGTGAATAGTTCTCTGAAAACATCCACTCAATGTGCAGGCAGTCAAAAGAAGCTAAAATAATGTTGGGAATCATTCGGAAAGGGATAGATAATAAAACAGAAAATATCCTATTGCCTCTATATAAATCTATGGTACACCCATGTGTTGAATACTGCCTGCAGATCTAGTTGCCCCATCTCAAAAAAGATATATTGAAATTGGAAAAGGTGCAGAAAAGGGCAACAAAAATGATTAGGGGTATGGAGAGATTAATAAGACTAGGACTTTTCAGTTTGGAAAAGAGACAGCTAAGGGGGGAATATGATAGAAGTCTATAAAATCATGACTGGTGTGGAGAAAGTAAATAAGGAAGTGTTATTTACTCCTTCTCATAACACAAGAACTAGGAGTCACCATATGACATTAATAGGCAGCAGATTTAAAACAAACAAAAGGAAGTATTTCTTCACACAACACATAGTCAATCTGTGGAACTCTTTGATAGAGGATGTTGTGAAGGCCAAAACTATAACAGGGTTCAAAAAATAACTAGATGAAGATATGTCCATCAATGGCTGTTAGCCAGGATGGGATGGGATGCAAAACCATGCTCTGCAGTGTCCCTAGCCTCTATGTGCCAGAAGCTGGGAGTGGATGAGAGAGGATGGATCACTTGATGATGCCTGTTCTGTTCATTCCCTCTGAAGCACCTGGTATTGGCCACTGTCGCAGGACAGGATACTGGGCTAGATGAACCATTGGTCTGACCTCATATGACCATCTTATGTTCTTATATTTTCCCAGTGAAGTCAAACCCATACTAAGCTCTTTCCTGCCCCCAAACACTTCATAATCTAAATAGACCAGAGAGACAAAAGGTGGGAGGGGAAAGAACAGGACAGAGAATGGAGTGACTTGTTCAAGGTAACACAATTAGGCAATGGCAGATCTGGGAATAGAAATCCTGATTCCCAGGGTGGTGCAGTTCTCCATTCCCTAGGCCACACTGCCCCGCTCCCCCTACAATGAAGTCTTCCCTTCACTGTGCGTGTGTTGCTACAGCTTTTTTCCAATCAGGAGAAAAGCTTGGCTAATGTAAATATCCTAATATGTGTGTTATTGCAGAGTTTTAGAGAATGAATAGTATGTAAAGTACTGTCCAAAAAAATACCAAGAGAAGTGTAGATTGAGAATAGATGTAGTGAAGCAAATAGGAAAGAGTTCCAGTATTCTTTCCTTTTCTAAATACAGTGTATTCCTCTTATAGGATCAGTAAAACAAATCTGTGTTTGCTTTCGTCAGAATTAACAGTCCTCCGAAGATAGAACAAAACTTTCTTTCCCCTTTGATTTTTGGTGGTTTTCTAAAGAGTTTGTGCGAGGCAGGGGATTCAGAGCTGACAGCGCTGATTCAAACGGATGATCTGTGTGCAAAGTTTAGGTATTTCAGCAAAGTGATTTATTTTTTAAAAGCTTTGGGAACTTAAAGGGCTGCAACCAAAATTTAAAACTATGGGCTTGTCTGGATTAGGAAACTTTTCACCCATATTGGTGCAAACCCCTTATACGGACATATTGTACTAGAACAAAATGGGGCTTAAGGGAGCTCTCACCGATAACATTGCCTTTTCAAAACAAACCTTAGTCACTGGAAATCCCCATTTATTTTTTCACTAACCTGGTTATTTTCCTATTGTCTCTCCTTATTTTGAAGCCATTGCTTTTACTTTCTGATGAAAAGCCAGGGTTGCTGGCCCTGTTCTAATAATACAGGGGCAGCAGCACTACTTAACAGGAGAGAGAGACAAGCAGGGTTCCTGCTGCTGTGCCCTGTGGAAATGTATCCCACTCAGGATATCTCTCTCTATATATTATATTACATTATCTCCTAGAACTGGAAGGGACCCTGAAAGGTCATTGAGTCCAGCCCCCTGTCTTAAGTAGCAGGACCAAGTACTGATTTTGCCCCAGATCCCTAAGTGGCTCCCTTAAGGATTGAACTCGCAACCCTGGGTTTAGCAGGCCAATGCTCAAACCACTGAGCTATCCCTCCCTCTATATGGAACCAGAATACTAGTCAGAAGATTCTGAAGTACTAGTGCTTGCATCAGTGGTCAGGAACCACTGATTTAAAGACCTAACCCTGTTAAGGTGCTATGAAAACAGAATGCACAGGATGTTGCTGCCTGTTTTCAGTTCAACTCAGGGTATGTGACATTTAGATGAAAAAGACAAATAGTGCAAGAAAGAGGTGACATATCACATCAGCTGCACTATCTTTGTTTTACAGTGTTCCCCAGTGAAAACCACAAATTCGCTTTGGTTTAACGAGCATGCCCTGATGACGTCAATAGATTTACACCCTTACATGATCGGGACAGGAGAGAAACTAGTCTAATCTTTCCAGGGGATTTTAATTAGGTAGTTGTATTTTTTTGCAGGCTGGAGTTGTGATTTTTGTTTTTGTTGGTCTACAAGTTCCCTCCAAAGCTCAAACAACAACATTCTGAGAAAACCCTGATGTTTAAAAATCTTGCATCAATCTACAAACTCTGTTATTAAGCAGCAGTCTTAATTAGGAGGTTGACATTTAATGGGCGTGAGATGTAAATCAGCACGTCACTGATTTTAATCACTGTGAATGCATGGTTTTCTTTTCAGCCTAATGAAGTATTTGAAATTGGAGATCACAGCACATTTGGATCAATGTCAATGTTCATCTCGCACATTTCCAAGGTGGCTAAGATGTGGCTAATAATAATACCATGTGTTGTCCTTTTCTCTCTCAGCATGGGGCACAAAAGTAGTTTGGCCATAAAGTGATGTATTATTTACATGGTGTCAAGAAGACAGCCGGTGGGATGGCAGAAAGCCAGATTAAATCACCTCTGATTTTATATGCAGGATGTTTAGTAATAATGCTGTGTCACGCTTGATGACACTGGAAGCTGGCAAACCAGCAAATAGCACTATATGCCAAGTTCATTTTTATAGCCTTGTTTTTTATATTTGGTGATGAAAGAATCAGGCTGAACTCAAAAGACAATGTGTAATGTAACCCTTTCAATACTTCCAAGCAAAGCAAATGTGCCCAGAACATGGCCACCTGTTGATTAGGAGGAAGTGTAGACTAGAGCAGTGGTTCTTAACTAGGGGTTTGCGTACCCCTGGGGGTACGCGGAGGTCTTCCAGGGGATACGTCAACTCACCTAGATATTTGCTTAGTTTTACAACAGGCTACATAAAAAGCGAAGTCAGTACGAACTAAAATTTCATACAGACAATGACTTGTTTATTTTGCGTTGTATGCTATACCCTGAAATGTTAGTACAATATTTATATTCCAATTGATTTTATAATTATATAGCAACGTGAGAAAATGAGCAATGTTTCAGTAACTGTGCTGTGACATCTGTGTACTTTTATGTCAGATTTTGTAAGCAAGTAGTTTTTAAGTGAGGTGAAACTTGGGGGTATGTGAGAGAAATCAGACTCTTGAAAGGGGTATGGTAGTCTAGAAAGGTTGAGAGCTATTGGGCTGGAGCACTGCACTCAGTACAGTATTCCTGACTCTGTCACTAATCTATTGTGTGACTTTGGACAAGTCATTTCACCTCCCTGCCCTTTGTCTGTCTTGGCTTTCTTTAGATTGTAAACTCTTTGGAACAGAGACTCTCTCACTATGTTTATACAGTGCCTAGCATGATGGGACCACAACCTCAGTTGAGGCCTCGCTGTGTTACTATAATACAAATAATACACAACATAATCCGAAATTTCATTAATTGGAATGGTTGCCTCACTAAAATTGCTGTGTCAGAGTGTGGGAGCCAAAAAGGGGTTAAGAGGAGTATCCAAAATACTGGGCTTGGATTCATTTTTCCATGTCACCATAATACCCTTCTTATGAAACTAGAGCTATGCACGCTCATAAAAAGCTTTGTTTTTTGTTTTACAGGATAACGCAGCCATTGGAATCTGTGCATAGTTCTTTCAAGTTAATGCTTAGTTCAACATTCTACTTCCATTTCCTGGTAGAAAATGTTTTATATGAAAGCAACTGCAACCTTTCAGAAGGGTTCATTTACTGTTATGTTTGGTATCAGCTTTCAAAAAAATGCACTCTGTGTTTGGAATATTACCGTTTCAGTTTTTAATATTATGTTAAAAAAGTCACGTGTCATAAGTCAGAAGTAAAATATTATGCCAGAAGTCTCTCTGCATGAATTCAGCTTGTGAGTGAGTAGTTTATCACCAAAAGTGAAGATTTGGGCTTGATCCATCAAGGAGTCTGTGGGTAACAAATAACACATTGAACCCTTGGCTGCAGGAAAATGTTAAGTTGCCGTTTGATAGATGACTAAACTCTTTCAGCTTCTGAAGCACAAGAGAGCATCAAACAGACATTATAAAATATAGTGCACCCATGCTGAAGATATTTTAATAGCGATATAGTCCAAAGGTCTGGACTAAGCTTTCATTCATAATTTTCTGCTTTCTGTTTATCAACTACTTCTGCATTGTTGATTTTTTTTTTTTTTTGTTTTACATTGCCTAAAATTAGGAAGAATTTTTTCTTAGTAGATTAGTGTGTATGTGGCGGTGGTGGGTAAGGCATGAAGGGGGTGCAAATCTGCTACAATCTCTCACAACACAAGTTAGAGGGGTATGCATAAGGTCCCTGTGTAGGCTACTCAGCCAATGGGCTGAAATAGCTTCCACACTCTAGGGGAGAGAATTCACAGCCCCTGGCCTCTCCCCAGATCTCAGCCTGTCTACACAGGCAGGGGACTGAGTTTGTCCTGTATTGTATTCATGCCGGGTGGTTCTTTGGAACATGAAGGGTGAAGAGTCCTGGCCTGTAAAGAAGTTACTCAAATTGTTTAGTCTGATCTCATCAGAGAAACTGTTTTGTTTTTTCCCCCTCTCCACATCATAATGGTACCAAGAGATGTGTGGGAAATGTAAAAATATTAGTTGCTTTCTCGATATTGTTTGTTTATTTAGTAAGTGTTGATGTTACTGTAAAAAACATGGCGTGAGACGTAGTTCAAGACTTATAGGCCACACGTAGACACCGAGCCTGAACCTCACGGGAATCAGCATCCCGCACACGAATGCGGCTCGCAGGACTGGGCCTGCTCACTGCCATGCAGATGAGCCTGATCCTGTGCGCTGCGGAGCACACACAACTCCCAGCGAAGGGCTCAGCACTTGGCAGGATCACGCTCCAGAGCCAGGCTGTGGAGTTGTGTGTGGGGTCACAACCCAACCAGTTTTAAGCAGCTAGGGTTGCCACCTGGCCGGCTGGTTTTGTTATTGCCTTGTTGATTGCCAGTTGCAAAGGGGTGGGGTTTTTTCTGTCTTACAAGTGTGTGTGTGGGGGGACAACCCCCCCACCCCAACCCTGGCACATTGCAACCAGCAACAATAAGCTGTGTGCATGCGGGGTGGTGCCAGTGGCTGTGCAGAAATCTTTTAACTATAGCAAGCAGGTCACAGGGCTGGGAGCTCTGCCGTGCAGCTCCGGGGTCCTGCTCTGCTGCTGGTCTGAGGGGTCAGGCTGGTGGTGGCGGGTGTCACCTGAGACTGGGGAAGAGGAACCTCAGGCTGTTGGGTGTGTGCAAACTGTAAGGAGTAAATCTGTGGTCCCCCACTTTAAATGGCACTCTAAAGTCGCCGCTTCAGAGAGCGGGACTTCCAAAAATCTCAGTAACAAAGTCTTGTGCACATTGGATGAACTACAACAATCTAAATTTAGCATTCATAATTATAATAGAATTATTTATATTCCATTAGTGTCTAATTGCCCCAATCGAGACTGGGCCCCCATTGTACTGGGCACTATCCATATACCCATAGCATAGTATGAGACAGTCCCTTTTGCTAAGACCTTACTTTTCTCCTGCCGTTTGTCTTGTCAATTTAGGTTGTATGATTTATTTGAGGTGGCTGAAGAGGGCCAATTATTTTTCATTGGAAATTCTGAAAAAAATAATTCCTTTCCCCTAAAATTTCCCAGGAAAACATTTTGGTTTTTCAACAAAAAAAAACAGAACAAAACAAAACAAACTAAACCCAAACAACCCCCCTCCCCTCGAAAATCAAGAATATTTTCAAAAACTGTTTTATTGGGGGGAAAATTACTCCTAAAGTTTACATTTTTCAGTTTCAGAAAATTTCTACCGAAATGAAAAATTTTCCATGGAAGTGTTCATTTGATCAAAAACACATTTTTTACTGTTTTTTTTTTTTTTTTTTTTGTAGTCACTATTATTTATACCAACTTTGTCGATAGGGAATTGAGGCATAAAGAGACTTTCTCAGGGTCACACAGAGTCTGTGAATGAATCTAGATCTGTTGGGTGCCAGGCCAATGCCTTAACCACAAGACCATCTTACTTCACGAACAAGGTATTGATAATTTTCTGAATGTCTCTGCATTTAAACTCCACCCATTCTTTTATTCTGTCTGTCTTTGATGAACTCAACTCTGAGATAGTTGAGCATTAGTAAAGATAACATCATTAATATTTATTACATATATTATTCATCTGCATCTGTAATGCATTTTCAGTGCCTTGAAGATGTAACGTGCTATAAAAGTGCTCTCTATCATTATATCTGCAAATGTGATTTGTGGCATCCCAGGAATTACTCACACAGAACTGTTTATTTTGCCGTTTTGATTCCTTTTTTGTGCATGTGCAGGAGTACTTGTGAATGCATCCATCTGGGAATGATTTCATTGTGAGAAGAAACCTTCCACTCTACTAGGAGAGAGGGCAGAATGAAAATCATGGAATGCATGAGAAGAAAGCGCTGAAGTCATTGTTTGACAGCACTGTGGGTCCACCAGAGATGGAAACCAGAATAGGGATTTTTACATCTAAATTTTATATGCTTCAAAAGATGCAAATGATGAGAAACAAATGTACAAAAGTTCACAAAAGGAATGGCTGCTTAAAATAAATAAATTAAAAAGCCCCAACTAGCCAAAAATAAAAACAGAAAAACACACCTGCAACCCCCCTAAAAAATCAGCTAAAAATGACTCTTGCTGTTAGGACAAATAGAACCATAGAAAAGGATGTCTGTATGTACAGCTGTTATCCAAAGCATCAAAATGTAAAGATTTGCGGGCATTCTCAGTATATTTTTGATCTCACATGTTTGTCAATAAGTTACTTTTGCAAAATGTTCTTGTCAGTTTTGATTAGCGTTACACTCATTCATTAACTACTAGTAATAGTTGTGATTAGCCATTGGAACAAACTACCAAGGGAAGTGGTGGATTCTTTATCACTTGAGGTCTTCAGACCAAGACTGGCTGCCTTTCTGGAAGATATGCTTTAATCAAACACAAGTTATTGGGTTCAGTGTAGGGGTAACTGTCAGGAATGGGGCCTGCAGCAGGCTGCCTGGTTAGCTGCAGTGGTCAGCTCTTCAGCCAGCCAGCCAGCTTCCTGGCTTCTCAATATTCATGCCCACCATTGAGCCTGCTGCTGTGTTACCTTGTTCCTGCTGCTCCTGCCTGGTACCTAGCCTTGCCTCTGCCCTGCCCCTGCCTTGAACCCCTCCTTACTTGCTAGCCTGCTCACTCCAGTTCTTGACCTCTGGTTTGACCCTCAGCTCTGGCTCTTGACTACACACTCTGACTTGACCTTTGGCTCTGATACTCAGTTTTGGTCTTCCAGTTTTATGCTTGGCCTTGGCTCCCGATGGCTATGGCTCTGACTCCAGCTGCCGGCCACGAGGTCTACTGTGTGCTTTGGCCACAAGGCTAGACTGTCCTTGTGATGGGTTGGATCACAGAAACCCTCTTGGGGCTGCCAACTGATGTTCCAAGACTACTTCTGCCCCTGCTTTCCCTGCCAGCTTGGGACTCCAGCACCCTGTCTTGTTGACCCAGACAAGCCAGTCTGCTCCAGCACAGACCCAGGGTCTGAACCATGTGCCCCAAAGCTGCAGACTTAACTGAAAGCAACTTAAGAAGTGTTCCTGTCTCTAACACTCAGATGCCCAATTCCGAATGGGGTACAAACCCCAAATAAATCAGTTTTACCCTGTATAAGCTTTATATATTTATAATTTATAACCTCATAAATTGTTCGCCCTCTATAACACTGATAGAGAGGTATGCACAGCAGTTCTCCCCTCCCCCAGGTATTAATACATACTCTGGGCTAATTAATAAGTAAAAAGTGATTTTATTAAATACAGAAAGTAGGATTTAAGTGGTTCCAAATAGTAACAGACAGAACAAAGTGAATTACCAGGCAAAATAAAATAGAACACGCAAGTCTATGTCTAACACAGTAATAAAACTGAATACAGATAAAATCTCACCTTCTGAGATGTTTCAATAAGTTTCTTTCACAGACTGGATGCCTTCCTAGTCTGGGCACAGTCCTTTCCCCTGGTACAGCCCTTGTTCCAGCTCAGGTGGTAGCTAGGGGATTTCTCATGATGGCCACCCAATTTGTTCTGTTCCATCCACTTATATATCTTTTGCATAAGGCAGGAATCCTTTGTCCCTCTGGGTTCCCACCCCTCCTTCTCAATAGAAATGCACCAGGTTAAAGATGGATTCCAGTTCAGGTGACATGATCACATGTCACTGTAAGACTTCATTACCCACTTGCCCGCACACACGTATACAGGAAGACTTACAAGTAAAACAGAGCCAGCTACAGTCAATTGTCCTGGTTAATGGGAGCCATTAAGATTCCAAACCACCATTAATGGCCCACACTTTGCATAACTACAATAGGACCTCAGAGTTATATTTCATATTTCTAGTTTCAGATACATTTATACAAATAGGATGACCACACTCAGTAGATTATAAGCTTTGTAACAATATCTTACAAGAGACCTTTTGCATGAAGCATATTTTAGTTACATTATATTCACACTCATCAGCATAAAATCATATAGAGTGCAACATTACAGTCCTCATCCTGGTTGACTGACAGGAACTGGGTGAAATTCTATGGCCTATGTTATATAATAGGTTAGAATAGATGATCAGACGCTCCCTTCTGGCCTTAAACTCTATGAATCTATGACCTGGGCAGAGTCTAATGAAGTGGTAATCTTGTCTTATGACTGTTCTTCTTGATATTGAGAAAGCATGACTGAAAAAAGATATTCAAGCCGGATGCTGAAAAGATAGTTGCTCCTGGCTATCCTTAAATCTTTCAAATGTGTTTTTCTCTCTCTTTTTAAACCATTCTGTCACATTGGTTTCATCATCAAAAGTCGTTTTGTCCCATTGAGGCTATAGTCAAGTACAAGTACTCATACAATACTTTTGATTTCAGGAATATCTGCAGGCCTCTGTCTGTGCTGAAACATACCTGTTTTTAAAAGTCACATAACTTAAAAAAACCCAACCAACCAAACAAAAGTCCCCCTGACGCAAACATTCTCCTGCCCTCCCTCTGAAAATAAGGAAAGATCGAGAATTTGAATGGATCTAGAGACCAGACTATGGTCTCACCCACAGTCGTGGTCCTTCAAGTTCATTGTTGAGCCTCATTAGAAGGGGAGTGTGGGGAAGCTTGCGCTACTTGCTTGTTGTGTGGACACAGAGAGAATTTAGGCTTTCAATATTTTCAGGAAGGAAAGTTTGAGCCACGGCATCCTTATTACTGCCATATTGTGAAGCATGGGCTTTGGGTCAGGCTCCATATGCATTGCTATAATAAGGCAATAACAAGAGTTTTGTGGTGGTCTTACCTCAGACTCCTCTTGATTTTGTGCACTTGTGACATGACCGTTGCTATTTTTTGTATCGTATTCTTTTTTTTCTTCTTCAAAAGTGTAAAGTACAAAATAGCCTGTGGATTTACAGCCAATAAGCAACTACATGTCACCAGTTTCATGTGTGCTAGAAAGCAATAACTTAAACCATTGGGCCGGTTTCTCCTAGTCTTTGCAATGATTTTACACATCTCACTCTATAATGGTGTATGTGGACTTTGGCTAAAGGCCACGTTTGCCCTAATCCTGAGTTTAGCAGAGAACCAGGGCATTCTGGGGGATTTAACTTGCAGGAATTGATTGGAAATGTAGTCCATTAATGATATGACTGTGAGCTGGGACTAATATAGTGCAAGTTCTTGCTCAACCAGCAGACCAAGAATGAAGCCCTCTTGATCAATGTGGGGGACGGGAGGCAAGCATCTCAGGAGGGGCTCTGGAAATGGTTCTGGGAAGAGACAGAAATCCCAGGGAGGTTTAAATTGTGTGAGGCATTGTCCATGGCTGGAACCCTGTGAAGGGGCTTAGGAGGAGGCCTACAGTTAAGCAGGTTGCGGAAAGATCCTGGTGTGTGAGTGATGCAAGAGGCCATGGGCAAAGGCTTGGGATGGTAGTGTCGTGTTAGCATCTTGTTTAGGGGCCCATGACCAGGGTTTTCTGAGACCAGGATAAGGCCAGGTAGAGAGAGTGAACTGGAAAGCCTGGGGAAGACAATAGTAGAAACTGTTTAGCCTGTGGAGGACAAACTATTATCATTATTGAGCATCCCTGTGTGTGAGGTGAAAGCTGTACCCCTCGGAGGAATGAAGGACTATTGAGGAAACCCTGCCTCAGTAGGACTGAAAGATTGTCTTGTTTGGTTTTTTACATTACCCTGGAACTGAGGGACTTTATGGTTTGGCTGAATGGCCAAACTACTGTACCAGAAAGGAAACTGAGGCACAAATTACCTTACTTTTAGAAGGAGACAGCCTCCAGGGTGAAATGCAAGGAGGCACAAATGAGGAAGCTGAGGCAGCGATGCCAGAAACTTAAGAACCGGTTACAGATTCCATTGTCTTAATGGATTTATTCCTGATTCTCACACTGTGAGAAGAAAATCAGAGTCCAGAGATCTGAGAACAGGTGTGATTTTAGGCAGTGAAAATGGGAGAAGTCTCTGCTCTAGCCCTTCTCTTACACTCCGTACTTGGAAAAGAGAGAAATACAATATGCACAAATTTCCCAAGTATATTTTGTTCCCTTTCTGATTAATAAAATACCAAAGTTTTGTATAATAAAAACCTCAGCTTTGCAGTTGGGGTGTACTTTAAAAACCCGTTTTTAAAACATTCCCATGGTTCTAAGACTCAACTATGTTTCTGAAGACACTAACAATGGGCCCAACTTTAGAATTAGTTCCAAGTCCATACCGCACAAGGTGTTTCTGTATGACTATTCTTAGCATATCCATGCAAACGAGCAAATATAGTATGTGCATATGTTCCTAGGAATCTACTATTCTAATATCAGAGGGGTAGCCGTGTTAGTCTGGATCTGCATCTGACAAAGTGGGTATTCACCCACAAAAGCTCATGCTCCAATATGTCTGTTAGTCTATAAGGTGCCACAGGACTCTTTGCTGCTTTTACTATTCAAATGCATTGTTTGCCTAAGATTATTGTATTGAAACCAGTAGGAAAACATTTCCCATGGCAAACATATTACAGACTGTTCACAGAAACGACATCAACCTACAGATTAAAGTAACCCTGGGACATGTTTGCCTATCATTTAATGTTACAGTAACACATCCTTAAAGTATGATGGCATGTTATTAGAGCTGGACTAAATCTGGAATTTTGAACCTGAAATCTTTTGAATTCAAATGATGTGTGTGTGTGTGTATGTTCATATTGTACTCTCTAGATCAAAACCTAACCTAGATTTTTGATTTTAGATTGGATTCAGAACCAGAAGAGATTTATCAGAGCAGAATAGCTTATGTTGCAAGGTTTTAGTCTAAAATGGTGAAAATTAGAGGGAACCACGGATTTAATGAGATTTCCATGGTGTTCAAAATCTCATGAATTGCTGGCACAGTTGAATCTGAACCCCAGCTGAGACCAAGGGCTGGTCCACACTAAGCCCCCAGTTCAAACTAAGATACGCAACTTCAGTGAATAACGTAGCTGAAGTCAAAGTATCTTAGTTCGAACTTAAAGGTACTTACCACAGGTCCACACGCGGCAGGCAGGCTCCCCCGTCGACTCCGCCTACTCCTCTCGTGGAGCAGGATTACTGGCATCGATGGCGAGCACTTCCAGGATCGATTGATTGCTGCCGAACCAGCGGGTAAGTATAGACGTACCCCAAGTGAATCTAGACAAAGAATTAAAAAGCAGATGTTGCTGCTATCTCTTTTTTTCTACCTCTGGCCAAGCACAGCACATGGATCTGATGTGGACTGTGTAATTCAGACTATACTTTTTTTACCCCATCCTTTTTTGCTGATCAGTAGCAGATAAACTAGGGTCCATGCAGTAACCACATATTACACTGTCTCTGTGGGGGAGAGAGGTCCTCATTGCTACTGCCAGAGAGTCGAGGACATACCCATTTTCTCCTCTTCAGTGCTCCACTCTTGAGGCCATATATTGTGGGTGTAATCCTTCTGAGCAGGGAATGTAACTGGACTCTACAGAGCTGTCAGCACCATCCTTGGTCTCCAGAGGGAATGCTTCACGGTACCTCCTTTCTCACCCCGTGGCTGAGCACCGGACTCTTGCAACATTCCTTGCCCAGGGAGGTAGAGGCATGGGTTTGATTTTGCTTTTGTTTACACCAGTTTAAGGGCCCAATCCAGCTCACACAGAAGTCCCCTTCATTCCCACTAAATTAAGAATAACATGGTTGAAATCTTTGGATTTGCAAGGATTTAAAGCTGATGTAAGTGAGAGGAGAATCTGGTATATTACTGCAGTTCAATTTTTTTGCAGTACGTTATATGGCCTATTCCCACATCTTATTACATACAGCGAAGCAGCCAGTGGTGTGCTTCAGTAACAATATTTATAACCACAGAGAAGTGTTCTAAGTGGCATATTAGACCTTACTAATGTGACAGGGAACCCAGATGTATGCAGGAGTTCACCCCCCTGCAGTACAGTCCAATCCATAGAGCATTCTCTCTGTAATATACTGCTTTTGATACTAAACTCAATTTATTTTGCAATGTCCTAAATTCTGTTGTTCCACCAATATTTTTGCCCGGACAATGAGTAAATGCGTGGTAGAAGCTGTGGAGGGAGACCTGGGCAGCTGAGTAAGCGGCTGCCAGGACTATGGCTCTCATGGTGCTGGCGTTGGGGTTTGGAATCCCAGAGGCAGCTATGGCTCTTAATACTGGGGAAGGAACGTACTCTTATTTAACTCTTCTTTCTGGACTTGGGCAGCGGTGACTCTAAACTTGAGGGGAGAGGAGTTTGAATTTCTTGTGCCCCATCTCAGCAATAACCCTTGGCAATAACTAGCTGCCCCACTGCCTCTTTGCTGATATCTACCCTTTATGTCCAAACTGACAAATCAGCAGATCCGCTTGATGATTCTGCTAAACTGATGAGTAGAGGAATTACTAATGTTGACATTTAAATTATCATCAGATTTCAGCATGAACTCTTTGCCACCATTTCCAGGCTGTCTGCCGACCCAGGCAAACATCACTACATCAGTTCAAATTTAACTCCATGGCTTTCTTCACAGCCATGTGAGCTAGAGACTTCATTTACTTAAAAAAATGAAAGTTTAGTTCCTTGAGTACAATTATACTGCAGGATTGAGTTCTTGATTGAACACACACCAGAAGGAGGTGCCAGGCTGATAAATGGCATGAGTCTAGTCTTAATTTATTCATCACTAGAATAAAATAGAAACTCTGGACCTCTATGGTTGGCTTCCCTATGGGGAAAAAAATAGATTTTCATGGTTTAAAGGAGGAAAGCAATATTGACGAGCAATGCCATAATACAGGGAAGTCGCATCTTACTTGGGGGTTGGGTTCTCAAGTCAGCGCGTACGGCGAAAATCGCGTCTAGTCAAACGCTCATGGAGTGGAATGGCAGGTGGAATCACCCGCACTCCAGGTACAGTATTTAAATTGTTATTTTTCTCTTTGTTTTTGTTTTGCCGAGTGCGTATAGTTAAAATCGCGTAAGTTAAATGCGCCTATGACTCCACTGTAAAGGCATTTACTTGCAATGCTCTTCTTTACTCTGTATGAGGCAGTAAGAACACTATGCCCATTCCCAGAGCTGATCTATGTTAATGTACTGAAAGTGAAGTGCAACCCTTTCCGTTATGAAGTCACATTTTTTAATGCCTGAAGAATGATTTCCCCCTCTCCCCCACAGGAGCACAGCCTCCAAACTCACATCACTACTCAGTGGGACTTCTAAATAAAGCCGGGCAGGATTTTGTTGACATTTTTTTCTTTGAAAAATGCGAATTTGTCAAAAATGAAACTGTTTGCAGGAAAGTTTTTTAATGTTCAATTTGTCAAAATTGAGAGTTTCAAAACAAAATTCACTTTTTTTCAGTTCAAAATTCTTTTGTTTTGAAATGTAAGTAATTATAATAAAAACAATATTTTTTTAATAAGTTCGATACTGAAAACAAAGAGTTCTATTGACCCAAATGGATTTTTTTTTTTCAGATTGAGAACTGACAAACTTTTGAGATCTTTCATTTCAATTTGGAACAGGAAAATTTTTCAAAAAGTTTGGAAGTTTTTCCACAATGGGAAAATTATTTTCTGCCCTGCTCTACTCCCAAAACTGTTGTTCAAACAAAAATGCTTGCTACCATAGAATTGTGCTGACCTGACTCCAGCATTCTTTGGCTCCTGCCTAGGTCTTAAATTCCTACACGGCCAGCTCAGGAGTCAGACTCAAGCAACTATCAAGGGAAGCAGAGGAGTCGTCTTTCTAAGTTGCCAGGAGGTGCTTGACCCCTTCTCCGCCCCAAGCCCTTTCCCCAACCCCCACCCCACCTCTTCCCACCCCCTTTCTGTCCCTGCCCTATCCCATCCTGTCCTCCCCTGAGCAAGCCTCATCTTCGCTCCTCCCCCTCCTCCCAGTGCCTCCTACACACTGCTGAACAGCTGATCTGTGGCGGGCAGAAGGTGCTGGGAGGGAGGGGGAAAAGCTGATTGACGGGGCTGCTGGGGGTAGAGGGAGGAACTGATTGGGGGGGCCTGCTGGTGGGTGCTGAGCATCCACTATTTTTTTTCCGTGGGTGCTCCAGCCCCGAAGCACCCATGGAGTCGGCACCTATGAACGGAAGCTTTTCATAATGACTTGGAGGAAGAGAAGACTGATTTTGGATTTAGGAGAGGTAGATTGTTATGCATGTGGTGGAAAAGAGGGGAAAGAAATCCAAGTATCTTCCCTCACCCCCCAGAAAGCCAATTGACAACTCTGAATTGAAAAGAAAAGATATGAGGTTATGATGGCTATACTCTGAGATGGCATTTTCCCTATTTTTTCTGGAGTGTGGCCACAGAAACTAAAGACCAGGTTATACTATGAGATTGTACTGAGCATGCTACTCTACAGAGCAGAGACTTGGCTGATGACCGTGTCTAACAAAAAGAGATGGGAGACAGCCCAATGCAGATCACTGAGGAAGATATTATACATTTCACGGAAAGACAAAATAACCAATGTGAGAGTAAGAGAGGACAGAGCAAGACATGTTAGAAAACATCAACAAAGAAAGAAGGCTCTGGCAGTTGGGACATATACACCATATGGAAGATGGGAGATATGCTAAGCAAGCATTGAATCGGGTACTAAGGGAAGAAAGAAGGTGAGGAAGGCCAAGGAAGAAATGGCAGAAGTTGGTGACAGAGGATATTGAATGCATGGGCATCACCTGGAAAGAAGTACCAAAGCCAGAAAGCTACTGTAATCAGTGGAGGAACTGGACTGCCCAATGTGTCAGCAGCACAGGAGGAACTAAGGTTTATGGTAAATCAAAGTGGGATGACCCTTAGCTGTTAAGCATGGGTTCTTCTTTACTACTTCTGACTTGCTCATATACGAGGACTGATTGTGATCTTATTTATGTCAGTTTTGTCTTGCATTGAAGTCACCTATGAGAATAAACTTATCTTCCTCGGCTGTGGCAGTCAGGACTGCATCAATAGCACAGTAAAACTGTTCCTTGTTGTTTTCACCATCGTCAAGTGTGGGAGCGTATGCACTGATGACTGTGGCATATTGGTTGTTACTAAGCTTAAGACAAAGAGTCATGAGATATTCATTGATACGTACAGGAGTTCTAAAAGTTGGCCTGCAATCTTGTTCTTGATGGCAAAACCAACCCCATGAATATGTCTCTCTTAAAATGACTTTCCTTTCCAAAAGAAGGTATAACCAGCTACATCTTCTTTCAGTTGGCCTTCATATTCCTGATGGGCAGGGCCGGCTCCAGGCACCGCTTCTCAAGCAGGTGCTTGGGGCGGCCGCTCCGGAGAGGGGCGGCAGGTCCAGGTATTCGGCGGCAATTCGGCGAACGGTCCCTCACTCCGCCTGGGAGTGAAGGACCTCCCGCCGAATTGCCGCCGCAGATTGCGATCGCGATCGCGGCTTTTGTTGTTGTTTTGTGTTTTGTTTTGGCTGCTTGGGGCGGCCAAAACCCTGGAGCTGGCCCTGCTGATGGGTCTCATTTAGGGCAGTAATATCATTGTCATATCTTGCAAGTTCTCTAGCTATTACAGCAGTTCTTCTTTCAGGACAGTCATTGCTTGGGGAATCCATGAGAGTGTGACCATTTCAAGTGGTGAACTCCCCAAACTCTGGAGAAGCACCAATGGGAAAGAAGGTGTGGGGAAAGTCAACACTAATGGCATTATTCTCCTCAGCAAATGTGTGGAACATGATTTGCTTATCACAAATACCATCTTTAGACAGAGGGACAAATATAAGACCAACTAGAAACTCCCACGTTCTGGCTATCTTTTTGACTGTCACCATCAGACCCTGTGATCGTATTGATATCCATATTACATGAGCCACGAGAGGTACGGATGACTGCTGGATAGACCATTGTTTGATCAGATCAATCATGAACATGTGGCTTGCATCACAACACTGTAAACAATCAAAAGGAATGCAGAAGAGATTTAACATCAGGGTACTCCAAATCATGCTTGTCATGAGATCTTTCAGCAATGCCTCATTGAGAGGCTCTCTGACCTACCTGACAACATCAATGATAGTCAAACACATGTGCCGAATCAATTGGATATTCCATTCATCACCATCAGGTTGGTTTGTGGGAATGAGGAAATCTAGCATTTATTCATCAGAAGAGAAGTGCATTTTGCACTTGGCAAAATGAATCCTCTAACCAGCAAAAATGAGAGACTTATCATCAGCTTAAAGCTGAAGTTCAAAGGAGGTTGCATGACGTCAAGAATCAGTGGTGGTAAGAAGAGGCCATGGAGATCCAGAGCTTTGCTGATCAACATGATATGAGAAGCTTTTTTCCAGCAACAATGTTTTTTTTTCAGCAACAGTGTTGTTATGGGATAATTTCCAGATGTGGACACTTCCAGAATATAAGTGACTCTATATTCCAGAATAATTACTCTGTTTTGGAAATAGAATAATTATATTCTGGAGAAAAGTTAACTCTTATTTTGGAATAATGTCCATAGTTATTCTAGTATTGCTATGACAGTTTTCCCATGTAAACTATTCTATTCTGTTTTGTATAGGTTTTTATTCTGTGTTCATCATCTTAGTATTTGAACTTGGACACACCCACTCACTGTAAGGTGTACATTACATTTTTGTCACCTCCTTCTGGACTTTCTCAGGTCTGGGGCATACTACAAGGGTATGCCAACCTAAGCTGACTTGTGTTAACCTAGGTGTTAATGTTTCTATACCTAAATTAGTTTAGAACAATGAGACAATAACACCATTTCCCCAAATTAGTAGGGGATCCATGCAGAATATTTTTTTTTATCTGAGTAGGGATGTCCCTTTTATCCTCTTGAGAGATCTTGCATGTGTGGTATGTACAGTACCTGTTTAGAATGATAACCTATGAATACACATGGGTATTTTAATAAGAGAAATGAGGTCTGGACTGATATTAAAAAGGAAAAGAAAATAGTGTAAACATCCCATTGTATTGGGCTAGTTATTTTTTAAAACTTGAGTCACTATGAGCTATTTGCCTTCCAAAATACAATTCTTACAGGAGCCTGCAAATTTCGCAATGCCCTTTACAGCTCCTGCTGAGTGATCCAAAGGGCTATGGTCAAAGGAGCATCAAAGATGAGGTTCCTTCTTATGAGTTTAATGAATTTAAGTTTTCAAACAAAAATAGCTGCCTCCTCCTGAAAAAAAAGCCTGTTGAGAAAGGGATATCTATTTCATTTCAACTCCATGCTAATTCTAAAGAAAACCAGAAAATGGACCCAATCTTCAACTGTTATAAACTGGTAACCATGGAGCTATGCCAGTTTCCACCAGCTGAAGGTCTGGCGCGCGAGGTTCACTGGGGCTGAGAAGACAATTTATTGTGATCTGAAATAAAAGTGAGAGACAAGAACTCGCATTTTCAGTTCTTTTCTGCCCTAGTTCCTTAAAGTAGATGGTACCTAAGCACTAGAGATAGACCTCAAATATCCCTACCTTCTGGGGTAATCCATAGCTAGAGCCAAACCTTACAGCTCATAACCATCTCTAATTAGTACTACTTTTGGTTAGCTGCCTTATTCTAAAGACCAACAAGACTCACATAGACCTATGATAAGGTATTTTGATGTGGACATAGAAGCAATGTGATGTTCACCGTATGTGGAAGCTGCAACTTTACTTAAAACGTTTACTTAACAGGAGCAATCACCCCCAACTACCCGCCAGGGTTGATCAAGTGGGGATCTCAATTGGCACCAGTGGTCCTGTTGTACTACAAACCTGAGGCTGGATGTGGAGGGGAATGCCCCTTCTACAGCCTCAGGCCTACCAAGGGACTCTGACTGGAACCTTGTCAAAACTGTGCTAGAACCCTGTAGGAAACAACAATGTTTGAAGTGATTTAGCTGAAACATAGTTTTGCTCTTCAGCTCTGTCCTGAGAATGGGGCCAGTTCTGCTGACAGCTGCCTGCTCACTTGCTCCCCTGAGTTCAATGGGAGGCAGCAGAAGATGCTCAACACTTTGCAGCATTGAACAAGGCTAAGTTCATAAATATCTCTCTGAAAATCTCCCTCATGCAAATAGTCACAGCAGCAGCCTCAGCTGAATCCCGTGGGCCTGCCAGTTTGGGCAGAGAAAAACCATGGTGATGTCAGAAAGGGATGGCTTCACTAAGCCCTGTTAAAATCGTAGCAGATGCTTCTGAGCATTGCGAGACGGGACTTTTCAATCAATTATAACTTTTTTAAAAAATCTGCCTTCCCCTAACACAGCCTAGCATGAACTCCTTATTAAAAACAACACCAATGCTGAGTTTCACATTTCAAACTTCAGCTGTTTCTGCTGTAGCCCTGCTCAAAAACAAGTGTGGTTAGAAATGTATTACAATGGGAAAAGTGTGTGTATGTGTTTGTTTCCCACTGTCCCACAGCACAAAAACAGCTGTAGGGATTTTGTTCACATTTTCAGCAAGTTTTTTTTTTTTTTAACCTTCAAGCAGAGGGCCAAGCATAGAGAAATTCAGCCTCAAAAATGAATGTTTTGGAAAGTTATGAACATAAGGGGCTATAATGGAAACTATTTTGCAACTTTAACTATAGTTGCTGACACTAATAACCACTGTAATTCTTTGCTGTATGCTTCATCTGAGGATCTCAAAGCACATCTAAATTAAAGGTGGCATTATTATTTGGATTACAATAGCATCTAGAACAGGGGTGGGCAAACTTTTTGGCCCAAGGGCCACATCGGGGAATAGAAATTGTATGGCGGGCCATGCAAGCTCACAAAATTGGGGGTGTGGGAGGGTGCACATGTTCTGGGGTGGGGCTGGGGATGAGAGGTTTGGGGTACAGGAGGGTGCTCTGGGCTGGGATCGAGGGGTTTTGAGAGCGGGAGGGGGATCAGAGCTGGGACAGGGGGTTGGGACGTGGGGAGAGGCTCAGGGGGTGAAGGCTCCAAGAGGCGCTTACCTCAAGCGGCTCCCGGAAGCAGTGGCATGTCCCTTCTCCAGCTCCTACTCGGTGCAGAGCCACCTGGCCAAGCCTCCTTGCGCCATCTGCAGGCACCGCCCCTGTAGCTCCCACTGGAGCGTGTAGGAGCTAGAGCGGGGCCATGCCGCGGCTTCTGGGAGCCGCATGGTGTGGGCCTCGACCCTGCACCCTGGCCAGAGTGCCGGAGCGGGCCGAGACACGTGGTGCGGCTGGCGGCCCGGCTTAAAATGGCTCGCAGGCCGTAGTTTGCCCACCCCTGACCTAGAAGGTCCAGCTGAAATCAGGTCCTTATTGTGCTATGCAGAGGCCTATGACAAGGTCCTCAGGAGGCAGCTTTACATCTTTCTTCTGTTGTGCCTGCACTGAAGGAACTTCCCCTGGATGGATGGGGGACTTTTAGGGGCCCTCGATGCAGTTCTGAGGTGTAAAAGGGCTAGAGTGTATGTGTAAATCATAAGAGACAATTGCTGCCCTCAAAAACTTTGTCTAATTTGAGAAGACAAACAAAGGGTGGGAGAGACAGTACTGTCCCCATTTTGAAGATGGGGAAATGAGTTGAACAGACACTTGCCAAAGAGCACACAGATTAAAGCCAGGAACTGAGACCAAATCTTGGGAGTTCTTTAACAGGATCAGCCTTCCCCTTAAAGGAGGGGGAAAAACTTTGATTTTTATAGCTGTATAAAGAAGGCTAGAAAAATTCTTCTCTATGGTTTTTACACTAGAAATTCTCCTCTTGACTTCAGTGGGAGCGGTGGGTGCTCAGTACCTCTGAAAAGCAAGCTGCAAGGTTAGGTCTACACTCAAAAGTTAAGTAGACCCAGCTACGTTGCTCAAGAGTGTGAAAATCCACACCCTTGAGTGATGTACTTAAGTCGACCTAACCCCCGGTGCAGACAGTGCTAGGCCGACAGAAGAATACTTCTGTCAACCTAGCTACTGCCTCTCAGAGAAGTAGATTAACCGTGCCACTGGGAGAACTGTTTTCATCCCTCTAGTGAGTGTCTACACTGACGCGCTACAGTGGTGCAGCCATGCTGCTGTAGTGTTTCAAGCGTAGACAAGCCCTGACTTTCCTTAAGGCTATGAAGTAAGTCAGACACAAAGCCAGGAAATAACATAGGAGTCCTGGTTCCCATTCCACAATGCCTAACGTTGTGTTACAGTATGGAGAATCTTCTATATTTATGGAGAGCACACATCCTTTCTTTGTGAATTGGTTCTGACAAATCTCATCCCAGACACATGGGATGAATTATTTACTATTTGTTCACTTTATTTGTGGGATGCTGGTACTCAGCTGATACATGAGAACAATTCAGGTAGGAAGACGTGCTGCATTGATGTCTCTTGGGATCTTTGGAAAAGCCCCCTTCAGTGCAAAACATACTTTCACTAACCATGATTTAGCAATTCCTTTGTACTAAGTGTTCTTCCAAATAAGCCATCTGAAAAGCAGAATGGGTATCTGGGGACCTTTTAACTGGAGCTATAAAAAGTCTGTGTCAATAAAATCCTGTCAGATCTATTCTCCAATTCTGTGATTCCGAGTTGTGGGGGCGGCATTAGCCAATGTGACGGCAATATTCCAGCCAGTAATCTTCTCACACATGGTCATGTTTCCTCAGATAAGAAAAATCACCACTCTGGTGTCAGTGGAGATGGGGTCAATGACTGGGAACAGAGTTCTCATTTTTTCACAATGGACGGTTGTTTTGTATCTTTTTCCTGACTAGGTAAATTATGACTATGGTTACTGAGTAAAGATTGTTTCTGGAGGAAGTAGGTAACCATGCTTGTGCAGTAGGAGGTATCGGGACAGCAGAAGATTATGGAAGGAAGGGGCCATAGGGCAGAGGCAGAGGGGATGTGATGAGATATGTCTTGTGGATTTTGGCTTGCACTCCATGGGACGCTTCCTTTCAAGCTGCTTGTGTGCAGAAGAGGAGAATAGATGCTAATAGATAATACAGCACCAGTGTAAATTACTTTAAGGGCCAGATCCTCAGCTTGTGTAACTGGCATAACTGATTTAAACCAGCAGAGAGTCTGGCTTAAACTTTAATTGCCTTTGCCTGCTAAATTCTGTTTTCTTAATGCATACACAGGCTATCCAAACAGTGCCAACCACTGTACTTTGGCAAACTCCACTCCTGTTGCTGCCTTTCAGTGTTCATTACATTCTTTCCAAATGCTGCTGCAAAGTGACTTCTTTTTATTTCATGTTTCTAATAGAAAGTGCCCTAAACAATAGAGCTGGTTTTATGAATGCCCATAACATTTAAAATTTTTCTTTCCTCTCATTAGATGATCAGTATAATGCTGGCAGGCTCGAAAATGTATAGTTCATTTGACCAAAAACGTATATGGTCACTGCACAGTCTATATCCGATTATTTTAAATTAATCTTGTTCCAGGCACAGCAGATATTATTGTTGGTATTACAGTAATGCCTAGCGGTCCCCATTGAAATCAGGGCCCAGTTATGCTAGGCACTGACAATTCCTGCTGCAAAGAGTTAACAGTCTAAATGGACAAGGCAGGGAAAGGGTGGGAGAAAAGTATAATACTTATCTTACAGAGAGGAACTAATTCACAGAGAGATTAAATGGCTTGACTAAGAGTACATATGAAAAGTATGTCAGAGATGGGATTTGAACCCAGGTTTTCAAAGTCCTAGTCCACTGCCTTAACCTCAAGATGTTAACCACTTTGGTGTCATTCTTATGTCGTGCTATGTTTATGTGCTGTTAGCCATAGCTCGTTTTTGACTGTAGGCTTCTCAGGGCTTCTGTATTCATGCAGTGCTTAGCAAATGGAGCCATGGTGTCTGATGGGGACCCATAGATTCTATAGCAATACAAATATATAGTTAATGAATCTTTGTGATTTTCTTCACTGGTGTAAATAAGTATTGGGACTCATGAACGGTTCTTGGGTTCCTGAAACCCAGTTGGTACAGTGTAGTGTGTTGGCATTGTACTTACAAACCCTGTGATCTTGATCACCTCACTGGCATTTAGGTGGAGCGGCGGGGGAGGGGGAATGAAACACTGAAAGATACTGCACTCCAGCAGTCTTCCTTGAGTAGAATACAGTGGTGTAGTAGCCTTGTTCGTCCCAGGATATTAGAGAGGCAAGTTTGGTGAGGTAATATCTTTTATTGGACCAACTTCTGTTGGTGAGAGACAAGCTTTTGAGCTTACATAGAGCTCTTCTTCTTCTGTTCATTCCCTCTGAAGCACTTGGCGTTGGCCACTGTTGGAAGACAGGATACTGGGCTAGATCAACCTTTGGTCTGACCCAGTATGGCTGTTTCTTATGTTCTTCTTCTTGAGTAGAAGACCACTGATAACTTTCTCAGAAGCTGGGACCCTGCTCATTTATAAGGCCAGCTCTGGAAATAAGGGACCTATGTTCAGTGACGCATCTAAATTGATATATATTAGCCCTGGCAAAATAAAAGAACCAGGTACTGAAAGACAAAGTTTGCTTTAAAATGAGCAGAATCTACTAGCTTAGTTCCAGGAAGCCTGACTAAGGAGCTATGATAATTATTCTGTAATATGGTACTACATGTTAGAAGAATTTGCACTGCTTAGTAATGCTTGAGAGCCTGAGCTCCAGCCTGAGTCACAACTTACACACAGATATTTTTAGTTATTGTACCCTGAACCCTGGTAACAAAGTCTGTGGACCTGGGCTGGGAAGTACACTCCCAGATGTAGTGTAGACATACTCATTGGTTCTCTGTGTAATTAACATGCTGCTCTTAGAACCATAGTAATGCTTCACACTTCTTACAGTAGCTCTATAGAATCATTAATCCTCAACATGCTTGAAACAGTGAGTTGCCTGATGTTGCAGCGAATCAGGTCAAAAGAGCTGGGATTAAATCTCAGGAGGTTCTGACTCTTAATCCCATCCTCATTTGTCTAGTCCAGGCTGTATCTTTGAGGGAGCCAAACAGATTGGAATTTGGGTCATTCCATCCTCTTAATCCTTGTTTGGAGCTTTCATTGATGTCAACAGGAGTTGTGTGAGGGCAGTACAGTGCACAGTTCTATGTCTGTATTACAAATCATGGACTTGCTGCAAAATTGTCCCATGTTATGTCTCCTAATTTACATTCTTCTTTTTTGGGTAGTAGTGGTGCCCAGAGGTCCCAGTCAGGATTGGCGCTGCTTTGTGCTAGGCACTGTCCAAATACACCTCTACCCCGATATAACGCTGTCCTCGGGAGCCAAAAAATCTTACCGCGTTTTAGGTGAAACCGCGTTATATCAAACTTGCTTTGATCCGCCGGAGTGTGCAGCCCTGCTCCCCCGGAGCACTGCTTTACCACGTATATCCGAATTCGTGTTATATTGGATTGCGTTATATCGGGGTAGAGGTGTATTGATTAGGACATGGTCCCTGCTTTCAAGAGCTAACAATTTAAGAAAGGAGCAAGAAACTTTATTCTCAAACCCATAAACAACTAATCAATCTCTCCCCCCCCCCCACCCCGCTCCCCACTCTTAGTTACTGGAGGCAAAGCAAAGTTAGTTGCCTGTTGAGCTTGCTGGGAAGACAAATACCTTTTCTCATCTTGGTATCTAGATCATGCAACAGTCACTTGCAGAAATGCTGGAGCCATGTGTGTCTCTGGGAGCTGCTGCTGGTGATGGTGGTGGGGAGAATTGTCTTAGTCTTTTTATTCTGAGACAAGTCTTTCTATTTGTAACTATCAAGAAATACACACTTGTATGGGGGACTTAAAAGTACAGCCTCCTTTAACCCTTTGGATGCTGCAGTGGGGATGTGTGAACGTCAGCAGCCAAATGGAGGGCTCGATTGTATCCTGAGGTCAGGGCCCACTGCATATTTTACTTGCACCAGGGGCATAGTAATTTGCTGGTGGGTTATACCAACAAATAAATGCCCCCTCTGCCTCCCGCAGTGGTTTGGCTCTGGTGGTTGGCATGCTGTGAATATTGGAGATGGGGAACAGAGCCAAGGCTCCATGCATTTGTGTTGTATCCACCAAGCAAAGTATTAACAACTTCAACAGAACTTTATTTAAGGTGGAAGTCTCTTTTCCAAGCTGTAGCTGCACACTCTGTAACTCTCCCAGCCTCCTCAACTCCTCCCCCCTCCTTCCTGTTTCCTGTCCTTTCGAACTCCCAACAGCCAGTGCTCCCAGTTCTAATAATCACACGCAGCATCTAAACACCATATTCCCTCCTCTCTTAAGAAACTTTCCAAATTAAAATAAACATTGTTGTTCTAACCACAGGAACAAATATGAAACAAGACACTATACTGTTGGCAGGAATATTACACTGAAAACACTGTAGATACTACATAACATAGTCTTTAGTCCAGGCAGGTGGGCATCTGAGTCTGACAGGCTGTCTCTCAAGCCCTGGTTCCAGTGCAATGTCTTGTTGTGTTGGTTCTACAGTGAAGTCATCCAATGCAGACTGGGTGTTGGCATAATCTTCTCTTGGTGCATAGGCAGGTGCAAGATAAGAAGCATTCCATACCCGCCCATCAGAAAGTCGATAGGTGTAAGGTCCCTTCTTCTCTATGATTTAGTACAGACTGCAGGTTATTGTCATGCTCCTCAGTAGTATTTCCAAACACAATAATATCATCCAAATAGCACTGAACTCCATGTTGATTCTTCAGAATCAATTACATCATTTTTTGAAAGGCAGTTGGGGCTGATGCGAGACCGTATGGAACACATTTAAAACGAAATAGTCCCTCATGTGTAATAAATGCTGTGAAGTCTCTGCTATCTTCATGCAACATAACCTGGTGGTATGCGCTGTGCAAATCAAGAGTAGAAAAATCTTTGCTCCACGGAGTTCTGCAAATACTTCCTCTATGTGAGGAAGAGGATGGCTGTCAATCACAATAGCTTTATTCGGCTCCCTTAAGTCTACACAAAGGCGAATGTCTCCACCCTTCTTCTGCGTCACTATTATAGGTGAAACCCATTCTGAGGAGTTAATCTCTTCAATAATGTTCTTTTGAACAAGTTTTCTAAGTTCCTCTGAAACAGCTTCCCTGACTGAAAATGGTAAGCGCCGTAATTTCTGTCGTACAGGCAACACATTATTCCGCATTTTAACTTTATGCAGAAACCAATAAGCACAGCTGAGTTTCTTCTCAACCTGGAGTTGGGTCCCAGCTGAAACTGGTGTGTGTACCGCAAGAGTGATTTGCTGAGGAAGATCAATTCGTCCATTAACTACCCTGAGATTTAAAGCAGCTAATAAATCTCTGCCAAGGACAGGAGTGCCTTTGTGAACAATGTAGAATTCCGCAGTTACGCAGCGATCACCAAAAGTAACTATTGCTGGCAAGCAGCCATGTACTGGAATATGGTTTTTCAAATAGCATACCAAGTGAAGTTTGGGTTCAGTAAGAGGCAAATCTTTAAAGTAATGCAAATAGATGGAATCAGGTAGTATAGATACTGCTGAGCCAGTGTCCAACATTAGCTGAATAGAGTGTGATTTGCCTGAGAGTATGGCAGAAACATTTACAGTGCACTTTATCTGTTCTGGAATATGTGCAGTAGTGATTTTGTCTACACTCAGCACAGTAACATCTGGTATTGTAACTGCATGCCCCTGTTGATTGAACGGGCTACTGCGACATACTTTAGCAAAATGCCCAATATTTTTGCAATGATTGCACTGAGCTACTTTTGCTGGACATCCTGTGTAGCTTGCAAGATGTTGTGGGGATCCACAGCGAAAGCATGCTTTTACTGTATTTTGCATTTGCTGATTCAGTGGCTTTTCATTAGTTTTCCTAGGTACGCAACTTCAGCTATGTGAATAACGTAGCTGAAGTCGACGTACCTTAGTTCGAACTTACCGTAGTCCAGACTCGGCAGGCAGGCTCCCCCGGCAACTCCGCGTATTCCTCTCACCGAGCAGGATTACCAGAGTCGACGGCGAGCACTTCTGGGTTCGATTTATCGTGTCCAGACAAGACGCGATAAATCGAACCCAGAAGTTCGATTGCCTGCCGCCGAACAAGCGCGTAAGTATAGACAAGCCCTCAGACTCCTCAGGGAAGCCATATACTGCATTATAGTCTCCCCTGGTTTCTGCTCATGCTGGTGAAATCTGTAGCAATTAGCTACTACATTCACTTTTGGCACAAAAAAGTTCTTTAATGCAGTGAGTGCAGTCTCATATTTATCATCTGCAAGGGGAAAAGTGTAGAATATACGCTGCCCTTCTGCTCCAAGGCAGTGGATTAGCAAAGCACGCTTTCTTACTTCAGAAATCTCTGTAGTACTGATTGCAAGTAGATAAGTCTCAAACATACGGATCCAGGCAGTAAAAGCAATTGGAGGCTCACCTGGGCTTTGCAGAAAGGATGCAGGTGGGTTCAGAGGCAGAAGATCCATCCTCATCGCCAAAATGTTGTATCAACCAAGCAAAGTATTAACAACTTCAACAGAACTTTATTTACAGTGGAAGTCTCTTTTCCAAGCTGTAGCTGCACACTCTGTAACTCTCCCAGCCTCCTCAACTCCTCCCCACTCCTTCCTGTTTCCTGTCCTTTCGGACTCCCAACAGCCAGTGCTCCCAGTTCTAATAATCACATGCAGCATCTAACCACCACAATTTGCTGTGCTGGCAGTAAGTGGGTGTGCGGCGCCTCTCACCCTGGGCACCACACTCAAGGTTCAAGGGGCTTATGCAGAGGTTGCTATCGGGGGCAGGAGGTCTTGTGTCCCTGTGTGGCTGCCCATAGGAATTGCCATATTAGATCATACCTGCGTTGCAACTTGACCAGTACCCTGTATCTGAGAGGGACAGCACCATACATTTCAGAAGAAGGTAAACAGTCCCCACAGAGGGCAGACATGGAGTTATTAGCCCCCTATAACGTCTCCTCCTAATCTCTAATAGGTAGAGTTTGGCTCAAGTTCTGAAACATGGTTTTATCTGTTCCAAAACTCTTTTGGTTAACGTTAAGCGTTGTAACTCTAGATATTCTTGTTACACACATAAACGTCCAATTCCTCTTTCAACTTTACAGATTTTAAGGCCACAGGGCACTACTACGATCATCAAGTTTGACCTCCTACTTACTAGAGGGCATAGAACTTCACCCAGTAATTATGCAAAAAGCCTATAATGTCCATTTGAGCTATAGCATATATGTCTCTTAAAAACATATTCAGCCTTGATTTAAAGACTTCAAATGATGGAGAATCCATTATGTGCCCAGGCAAATTGTTCTAATGGTTAATTACACTTAAAATCTTGTTAATTTTTTTCATGCTCTGGTCTACTGTCTAGCTCAGAATTCATAGCAGTTGTTTCTTTCCAAGAGGAAGAGATTGACTTGCTCAGCTCAAAATCCACCTCAAAAAGTTTAGAGGTTTATCTAAAATACCTGACCCTCTTGCAGCTGCGCATCTGGAGTTGGAAATCTCAAGGAGTAGTGTCTCAAGAAATTTCCAGCAATTCTGACTTTGCCCTGGTAGCAAGCTAGAAAAACATTGACTAAAGCGGTGTCTACACTAGCACTTTTGTCGGCAAAACTTTTGTCGGTCAAGGGTGTGAAAAAAAACACCCCCTGACCAACATAAGTTTCACTGACAAAAGCACCGGTGTGGACAGCACCGTGTCGGTGGGAGACGCTCTCCTGCCGACATCGCTACCGCGCTCGTTGGATGTGGTTTAATTATGCTGACAGGAGAGCTCTCTCCTGTTGGCATAGAGCGGCTACACAGGAGACCTTACTGCGGCGCAGCTGCAGCGGTACAGCTTTGCCACTGTAAGGTCCCTAGTGTAGACACAGCCTAAATGAGCAGGGTTTTCCCAAGGCTAAGGCACTGGAGTGGAAGTGAGGAGAGAGGTTTTATTCCCAGTCCCATAATTATCTCTGTATGGCCTTGGGCATGACATTTAACCTTTCCCTGCTTCCATTCATAAAACAAGTATAATGATACACCTCTACCCCGATATAACGCTGTCCTCGGGAGCCAAAAAATCTTCCTGCGTTATAGGTGAAACCGTGTTATATCAAATTTGCTTTGATCCGCTGGAGTGCGCAGCCCTGCCCCCCTGGAGTGCTGCCGCATTATATCGGGGTAGACGTGTACTTACCCACTTCTATAAAGCAATTTGAGATCCTCAGACAAAAAAGCACCAAGTTTTCCATCTGTTATATATATTATATCACAGAACCTAAAAAGTGTTTAGTTCAAAAAAGCATGAGTAAAGACCCAAATCACTTCATTTTACCCAAACTAACTCCCTTATCCCTAGGGAACATATTCTAGATATTCATTTATTTTCCCCCAAAGTTAACACTACAGGTGCACTTGAAATGGTATTTGCATCTTTTAACCTCCATCTGTGTCATTTACAAGAGTTTTGATAACACTGCTGCAAGCTTCCACTCCCATCCCCATGGAAACTGGCATTGAACTGCCAAAAACGGGGTAGGGTGCTTTAAACTAATCACTGTTTCAAAACAGGAAGGCTCTTTTTTTTAAGATCCGTTTCCATGGGATCGGAAGCATTGCCGGCCTCCCAATTGTTTGAAATCTTGTCAATGGCACAGGCACAGGCTGAGCCCTTGCGAATGCCATTTTTCCACCACGTTTCTAAAGAAGTTAGAGATTATGGGCCCGATTCTTCTCTCATGTACATGGGTGTAAATCAGAAATAACTCAGCACCAGCCTCAGCCTGCCTTCCCCCCATCCTCTTGGCCACAGAAGAGTGGGAAGGGAACTGGAAGCAGGGAGGAGGGGATTTGGGGCGCAGTGTGGGTGGGGCCACACCAGGCTGTTTGGGGAGGCACAACCTTCCCCTGCCTATGCTACCCGCATGGGTCTTGGCCTTTTCTTTTGGTATTAAACAGCTAGACATAGTTCTCTTATGGTATCTCAAGCAGCCACATTAAGATGGTATGCAGTAGCCTATATAGGAGTATACAATTGCCTCTAATCTTTTCAGAACATCAGGTTCTGTGTACCTGTAATTACTCAAACTGCTAACAAGACAACCAAACATGACCACAACTATGCGTGTAAATTCAGATTGTTCCCAAATGTAAGCAGCATAAGGAAAATCTAACTTTGCTGCAATATTTGACAAGGAAAATATTACAGTGATAAATACAAATTACAGTGATAAGTACGAATTAAAAGATTAACCTGAATAAATATTTATTCATTTGGATCCTTCATTCTCACAAATGATGGTTATTTCAATACATGATGTTGCTGTTAAAACAAGTGATGACTCATGAACATATGAAAATGTAGCTAAGTATATAAGCTTCCCACCACAAGTCTGCACTGTCTTTATTGCAATGCCTGAAGGAGAAGGAGGGTTGAAAATAATAAAACTGCTGACAAGCTGCAGGTTATGGGGATTGATTCCTTCCTGAAGGAAACTCAGAAGGAAAAATTAGAGCTCTGCACGTGTAATCCACTGGTCAGTGGGTCTTACATGTCCCTTCTATGCCCAATCCACAGAGCGGATGTGAGCCAATTACTGCTCGCAGCTTGAAAGGCCAGCTGCATAGCTCAAGCTGCCAAACTCACATTTTAAGCTGTGGTGGTTCCTGATTTTGGCCAAGATGGCAGCCATCAGAACCCTGGTTAAAAAGCAAGGGAGAAGCAGAGAATTTGGGGCCAAACGATTTAGGGTCCAAATAAACAGGATGCTGAGAGTTTTGCAAGAGGATGAGCACCCTCAACTTCCACTGTTGTCAACTGGAGCATCACCTCACAGAATCAGACATGGGAGTTCATGAGGGGATGTGGTAGTTACAGGTTTGATATTCAGAAGTGTTGAGCATCTGCAACTCCAGTTGAAATTACTAGGCACTGCGGTACCTTAGAAACGAAAACCACAGACCCACATGTTTTCTAATAGGGGATGTCTACACTGCAGAAAAAGGTATAACTCTTGTTAGCTAACTTGTGTGAGCTAACTCAGGTCAAAATAGCAGTGAAGACACTGCAATTCTGCTTTTAACTTGAGTTAACAGCTCAAGTTTAACCAGAAGTTGAACTTGAGCTGCTAACCCAAGTTAAAAGCTGAGTTGCTCTGTCTTCACTGCTATTTTAACCTACATTAGCAATATGCCTTTTCTTTTCCAGTATAAACATACCCCCAGTGAGAAATCATTTCACAAGCCTCACCTACAGTAGGAAGTGGATCTGTGTTTGACAACAAGTGTGAAATATGGCTCCCATCTGATCCCCTCACAACAACAGGCATTGAAAGTAGTTTGTTCTCCAAGCATAAACATGGTTAGACTCAAAAAGCTGTTGCATGAAAGTTGAGTCTTATTAGAACTAAGATGTTAGAAAAGAGGTTGACCATGGTATTTTACAATGGGTAAGAAACAATAAGTTAAAAATTCTGAGAAGCTATACTTAGGGTGAGTGAATAATGACTAGATACTCTCTTCCCCAGCCCGTGTTGTTCTCCTATCCTCTCTTCTAGGCCTTCTTTCACATGTCCCAACTCTGCTTGGAACTTCCTTCCTGACCCAATCCACCATGCCTCCACCCCATGCCTACATGTCCCTGCTTACAGTATTCCATATAGATGATCCATTCACCTTGGCTCAGGCTAGAAAAAGCATTAACAAAATTAGACACCAGAAAATCTTACCCAAAACAAAATCCCACACAGAAATCCTGGAAGTGAGTGAAACATATTGAATGCCACTGTTTAATCACACTGCATTTTGTGGCCTCTCATCTCTAACCTTGCCTTCAAATGTTGTCGGTTTACATGACAAGCTCTTTAGGGCAGGGGCTTGTTTGTAAGGTGCTATACACACCATTTCTGATATATAAATAATAAATGGCCGGAAGAATAGCCTCCTTGCACCTCCCCGCTCAGTTAGATTAACTGGTAAACAAAATGCAAATATAAACAATTTTATCTCGGGCCATATTAAAAAATGGGTCAATACTGGAGTCCTTACTCTTCTTTTGAGTTGTCCTTTTGGTAAAAATCATATTGACTTCAATGAGACTTTTGCTCCAGGATTTGGCCCCATAGGACTATCTCTTTACAATTGACGTTGTTCGTCTGTATCCTCTCAGCAAGGATTCTGGCATCTGGTTGCAGAAGTCACTTTTCTGGGCCTCTTTGATGTGGGTCTTTTTGTACAATGTGAGAAATATTTGCCATTGTTTTTTATTAACCAGTAATCAATATACATCAATGTCTTGCTCACCTGTTCTTTCTAGGAGACAGTTTCTGTCATTCCCATTGACTTGAACGGGAGCCTCTTACACACCTCTGAGAGTTTGTCCTTCCTGAGTGTGGTATTTTGTTTTGTTTTTCTTCTCCAAAAACCAAATAATAAAAACAAAGACAATAAATGGGGAAAATAAATTGTAACTAAATAACAAAAAAATGGGCTGTTATGGGCCATGTTTCATGTCCACATAAAGAAGAAATTGGATGAATAGTGAAAAGGAAAGGATCTCTATAATTGGAATCCTGCTGTTTTATGCAGGCCTGCACATCTGGAAGGGGGGTGGGAATAAGAAACAGAGAAGTAGAAAATGCTCAAGTTGTCTCACTGGAGAAAACTGTGGAGTCAGGAAAGCACATTGTCTGGTTTCTTAAATTACAGAGAAAGTGAGCACTCAGCAAAGAACAAGCACAGCAACGCCACCTTTCTCACCACGTCCCCTCCAATTCAGAAACCATCTTAACTCTTTTAAGCTGTCCCTCAACCTCCTATATTAGTTACTTTCTATATGCTGCTCTTCTTCTCTACCAACCCCAACAAAAACAACAGCAGCACTTCTGTGGCAAGGCGGCTTTCTTCCAGCCAACCTGCTAGTTACAGATTAATATGAATAGGTCTGAGATTACAGAGCAAGCCAGAAAGACAAACACACTCATTCACCTGTTTGATAAAGAAGTGCATTTGTTTTTTGTTAAAGAATCTATTAATGCTTTTCCTAACATGGACATTGAAAAACAAGTTATGGAGGTTTCGTTAGTAAGAAGTAAATCCTGTCCCTTGGCAAGGACCATAGAGGACCCTGGCCCAGCACAGCCACTATGATGTCATGGGGAAAGGATTTGGAGACCTCACCCAAGTGGTCTGCACCTGCTGGACTTTGGAACTCTATGGGGGCTTCTACTTTATCTCAGCCCTCAGGTAACTTGGGGAACAGGAGCAGAGCTGGTTTATCTGCAGTTATGCAGATCACTATCTATTCTCCCCCCGTGAATGGGTAGTGCACCAGCCCTTAGGCTGCATCTCTGCTGCCCCTCCACAGTCTGAGAGTCTGTGTAGGACTTCTTCCCTCTTCTACCTCTCCAAAGAGTCCTCAAGCACAGCCAAGCCACCTGGTAGTGGAGTCCAAGACAAAAGCAACAGATACAGTCTGTAGAATATATACCACTGTAGATCAGGAACAAGTTATAAGAGAGCACTGGCATTCAAGTTGGAGTCCTAAACAAAGAGGTTATGGTATGTTGGACCTACACTGTAAGGAAGTATTGTATACCCCCAGCACTATTATTCTTATTACCATTATTTTGTCATTTCAGTCCTATTCAGCGACCCAGTTACAGCCTCAATTTCCATTACACAGAGTAATTATGTTCAATCTTCAATGTAAAAAACTGAATTAGCTCTCAAGTTACATTACAGAAAGCAAGTCATTCTTAGAAGTTTCTCAACTGAATCGCAGGCAATTAAAACATCTAAGAGTATTCCAGTTAATTTTCTTTAACAGGAGGAAGTCTTGGAGGTATGGTCCGTCACAAGCTGGTTCTAATGGCAATATAGCACAGGAGTGACAAAGTCCTATCAATAGGCCAAATGCAACCTATGCAATGCTACCATGAAGCATGCAACTTTTCTCATTAATACAGGGAGCCCCCAGCACAAGAATAAGAATAACCTTATTCTGAGCACAAGGCTGATCATGATAGAGCATTGCTGGGACCCATAGTGTCCCTGGGCTGCACCCCTATGGCTACGTCGACACTGCACACTCCTTATGGCGGCATGGTGAGTACATACACTGCATGCCCTCCCGCCCCCCCAACAGGTATAAATAATGATATATAGACAGTGAGGCACTGCTTAGGTGAGCAGACTAAATACACACCTGAACCATTAGGATATGTACCCTACATGGCTCTCTACATGCCCAAACAGTGCCTCCCATATCTACACTACTGTTTTTAGCAGTGTAGTGTCCTACTGCCTCCTTGAAGGGAAAGGCTCTGGCAATGGGGAAGGGGTCCCACAGGGGGGAGGAAGTGACAAAAGACTCTGGTAGCTCCCCTCTGTCTCCCCACAGACAGAGCCTTTCACTGCCACATGTAGCTACATGCTGCAGTGTGGACACAGTCTCCTTTTCACTGCAGTGTGTAGCTACACATACCCCTACGTGCAGCCATCACCGGGGTGTGCAGTATAGAAGTACCCTACAATGAAGATGAGGGGAAAAGTTAGGTGTCTCCCTCAGTGGTCAACTGGGTAATGTCTAGGCACCCCGAATAGAGAACACAGACCTTTTAACCAAATCATCTCTCCATCACTAATGCCACTGCAGCAGTACATTTATCAATTCAACACTGGAAGATTTTGCAATTAGGAACCCTTTTGGATCCTGACATTTTTTCATATCTGTGTTACAATTGCCGATCCGTCAGCCTCTTTGGTGCAGCAGGAATCACAGTAATTCTGATGGTACAGCCCTGCCATCAGCACCATAAAATGAGAAAAAATAAACTCTGTTCTACCTGATTGTTTTAAATACATTTAGAGAACAAGATAGCTTGGAAACATGGTGTGTGGCTTGGCTTGGGATTTGTGCTAGGTTTTGATTTCTTCCCTTCCCTACCCCCTCTTCTGATTAATGGCATACTTGAAAACAAAATGCAGGTTCCAATATGAAAACAAAAACTTTGCTTTGCATTAATGTTTGCTCAGGCAGGACTGACTCACTCGCTTATTTTGCTACACTGGCTAAGCTGGGTGCTGTCAACATAAAAATATAAAGTGACTTTGCGCAACCCTGGTAGGCCAACTAGACAAAACATTCTTTGTGTTCTATGGAACCCAGAACACTACATACAATAAATATTTGAGTTGAAGGTGTGGGACTGATACGCTTGTATCCGCTATCGCTATTTTATCCTGCTGGTTTTGCTAGTTTACAACCTCCCTCGTGGTATGGTAAAGTCATCCAGACAATTGCTTGGCAAGCTGCAGTGCAAAACATTACCCTGCTCCATAACATACACATTGCATCAGATGATTGCCACCTCCGACAGTCTGATAAAAATGTCACTACATTTTTAGTAGCTGAAGTAGAATATGTAATGCATTACAGTGGCTTCCTGGACTCTCTTTGAATTCCAGTACCCATTACCGTCACCTTTAACTCCACCTGCGGGAGGGGCTTACCATTCAGAAAGCAGACACTCCTCTTGTTTGGAAATTAAGGACCAGATTCTGCCACACACAGTTATATTGAGTAGTACATTACTGAAATGGTCCTTTACTACCAGTAGAATAAGGTACTACTCAACGTAAGTAAGAGTGGCAGAATCTGGTCCTCCATTAAAAGCTTAGAGGAACTAATTCCCTTATGTAGTATAGAACAAAGTTAAATATTAATTAGATTCTGCCACTGTGACTCAAGTCGAGTTGTACTTTACTCCAAGAGTACTCCAGGTGTGAGCTGTATGGGGTTAACTGAGAAGTAAGGTACTTTTTCATGTGAGTAAAACTGGCAGAATTTGCCCATATGATTTAATCCTATTTTTTTTAAACTATCACACAAAATTGTCTCCCATCATGTCAGTCTTGCTACCATTCAATTAGATGTCAGGAACAGCCAAAGAGCTTCAAAATCTGCCTCTTCTCATTCATGCCTGTGTAAATTATAAACATTACTGAAATCTTACTGGGAACTAAATACTGAACAATGGTATGTTATAACACATCCAAATATAAACTAATAATGCTTTTGGCTTTCTAGCACTCATCTATCCCCAAAACAGTCCAAACACAAGTCTTTAAGTAACAAAATGTTATTTAATCTCCTTTTGCAGTTTGTGCAATGTGCAGTTTCATCACAAAATATAACAGTTTTCTAAGAATCAAGAACATGTGGGCATCTGAATCAGACCCTTAGAATTTTCATCCACAGTGCACAGGATGTTCCAAGTATAACTCGCATGGATCTGAACCCTTAGAAGGCAAGCAAACATACTCTTGGACTGACATGTATCACAATGGGTGCATCTACACAGTGAGCGGCAGCTCATGGAGTGAGTCTCAGAATCCAGGTCAACAGACTTGGGCTTGTGGAGCTCGTGCTACTGTATTAAATATAGCTGTGTAGACACAGCAGCTAGGGCTGAAGCTCAGGCTCCACTGTCTACCAGCTAAATCTGCTCAGCGATATTTAATGCGGTGGTCTAAGCCCGGTGAGTGCGAGTTTATTGACCCAAGCTCTGAGGCTTGCTGCCATAGGTTGCAATTTGCTGTGTTGCTGTGTCCACTTAGTCCTTACCCAGCAAGCCTCACACTGACTTGGTTGAATTTAGTTTGAATAAGGTCTATAGAAATTGCCCCTGTTAAGGACGAGTGAATCCATCAAGTTAAAAGTGAAACCAAAGCTTGGGCCAAAACTCAAACATTTTTGGAAAGTCAAATAATTTGGTTAACGTGGGGGATTCATTTCTTCTTTTACTTTGAGTCTCTGCCCATTCCAGTTCTCCAACTCCAGATGCGCAGCTGCAAGAGGGTCAGGTATTTTAGATAAACCTCTAAACTTTTTGAGGTGGATTTTGAGCTGAGCAAGTCAATCTCTTCCTCCTAGTATCTTGCCAATTCATTTATGTTAATTTAGGGGAGAATACATTCTAGATCTCAGTGATCAAAGTGGAACCTGAAAGTCCCCCTGTTTCAGATAACACAATCAGCTTGACATTTGGAGGTTTCAAATTAGTATTTGCTTTGAGATTTTGGGGTTATTTGAACACATAGATAATTATGGGTCTGGGAATAAAACCTCTCTCCTCACTTCCACTCCAGGGCCTTAGCCTTGGGAAAACCCTGCTCATTTAGGCTGTGTCTACACTATGGACCTTACAGTGGCAAAGCTGTACCGCTGCAGCTGCGTCGCTGTAAGGTCTCCTGTGTAGCCGCTCTATGCCAACAGGAGAGAGCTCTCCAGGCAAAACACAGGGAGGAGTGTGTGACTTTACAAAGATCCCCACTGAAAAAATTTGCATGAGCCCTTGCAAACAAATCTACACTTCTACTTGCAATGTGAATCTACTCACCTTCCTGTCCCCCTCCATCTCCAGTAAACTAGCCAGCTGATAGAGCTCACTGGACAGTCTGCAACAAATGTATCCAAAGAATTTAGCCTCTTTCTGACTGTGGAGTAGTCTGCCATCAGATTGCAATACTTGGAAATGTATTTATAACTTGAATGGATTTTACCAGTATCTCTTTGAAAGCTTTTTACTTTGTGGATTGATCATGACTATTCTAAATTCTGTTGCTTAGTTGTGATTTGTCAAATAAGTTATGTAGCATTGCTTCTCTTGCTTGATTGGTTTAGTACTTCCCTTATTTATTTTGGGAAAGCCTGTGATACACAGGAGGCCAGACTATATAATCATAAAGGTCCCTTCTGGTCTCAGAATCTATGCTGTGTACAAAGTTGTATGTATATCACTAATATCATTCTCTCTACAGAGAATTAGAGCTTTCTATCCCTGAACTTTCCACACTCTGGCTCATTAAGAAATTAGCATTATGAAAGGACACAGCTAGTGGCTGGAGAATCTATAGGTATATGATCTATAGCCTCATAAGTGAACAGCGCTTGACTAATTTTGCACACACTTCTAAATAACTGTTTGTATTTTTTTTTGCAGAATTCAGTTTGGCCACAATGGGGGGCAATTATGTTCACACTCCCTGAACATTTGAGCTTTCAAGTCTTCCTAGCGAGTGATCGCTTTGTGAAAAGTGTACACCTACAGGTGGCAGGGTGTTTTTGTCTTTTATCATTTTCCTGTGTGAGTTCATTTGAGAGCATGGTTTCACCTACATAGTTGTTGTTGGGGGCATTGTTGATTTCAATAGGAGCTGACTTGGACCTTTAGAGCTTTATCCTGTTAGGTGCTGAGCTTTTTCAACTTCATTCGTGTTCCGTGGGAGTTGAAGGTACTGTACATCTTTCAGGATCAGGCTCTTAATGTACATATGCCAGCTTCGAGTTGTACCATTGGCCTGCCCCAAATCACAAGTATAATTTGAGCATATCAAAACTAGCATAGAAGAGAACTTGATAACAGACTGACATGTAAAACAAACCAAAAACCAACCTTATTCCCCACCCACCAAAACCCCAAACAAGTCAATTTTAAAACAAAATAAATATTAGTGGGTTCAGTTTCAGACACACTCTGCACTTTCAAAACTCAAATGGCTTTATTTTTCCTCTGTGGGTCTGCCATGTACCTATTGCTACCCAAATAAATTCCAGGTTTTCCCTCCTAACACACACCCTGGCCTTCAATCTATCGTTGTTATCCTTCCAGCTGAGGAGAAGTCCTTTGGAGCTCTTGGACTTTTGTGTATGTGGTCTGCTTTGGCTGGATCAGGTCTCAAGGCTGGAAACTGCCCACAGGTCTCTCTCATGCTCAGTTATCCCACCAAGCATGGCTTAGGGGTTTATATCTTTGATCCTGTAAACAATCATGCACATGAGCTGTCCCCTTGAATCCAATAAGGCTAACTCATATGTGTAAAGTTACTCTTGTGGGTGAGTGTGTGTGTAGAATGGGGCCTTTGTTTCAACAGCTGAATAAAATGGAAAAGAACAAATTATCTTATTTAGGAAACCAATTTCTGCATCAGAGGGGTAGCTGTGTTAGTCTGAATCTGTAAAAAGCAACAGAGGGTCCTGTGGCACCTTTAAGACTAACAGAAGTATTGGGAGCATAAGCTTTCGTGGGTAAGAACCTCACTTCTTCAGATGTAAGAAGTGAGGTTCTTACCCATGAAAGCTTATGCTCCCAATACTTCTGTTAATTTCTGCATGAGTACTAACTTCCTCTCCCCATCATAAAGATGTTAGCTGCATTGACATATCAGCTGCTCAGATGTGTGCCTGACTGTTACGTCAGGAAAGTGAAAACTAAAAAGCCTTTCAGTAACCCTTGACACAATAAATCCTAGCAGCTCTGAACCAGCCATTAGTCTGTCATGTCAGGAGACCATGTACTAAGAGCTCCAATAGTTCTGACTCTTGACACTGTTGACTGTGATGTAGCAGTTCCTAAACATAGATTTACCAGACTGAGTCAGTTAAAATCAATCAAATCAATCTGCATTTTAGAAAGTATATAAATCTATCTTTTTGTGCTTCTGCTTGTGCTATTGACAAATGAAAGCAGGTAACAGAATTTTGGTTACTACAGGATGTTCTTGTAAGGGTCCTTTCAAGGTCTCTTTGTGTGTGGCTATTTACCTAAATCCTAATGTCTGATTTTTATCCTGATAGTTTTCCATAACGTGTGCACCTCTCTGTTATACACACAGAGCACATTTTTTCTAGTCTAAAAATAAATGAGTATATTGAACAGGTCTATTTGTTGCATTGTACAAAGCTGGGAGGACATTTTTGAGCACTCAGCATTTGGCTTCACACACAGGAAATTCCTTCTTGGGCTGTACAAAGCAATAAAGAGACCTCATGTGCATTAACAAACATTATGTTTCTTTTACTTTTAACTTTGGTTTTAGTGCCACAGTGAGCAGTATGAATTGGATCTGGGACTACATTTTATGAACATTGTGGTTAGTTATTTTTTTGGCTGAAATTCAGGTAATAATAAAAAAGCTTAATCATAATATACCCCCAATCTCCTCTAAAAACTCTGCAGACATTTGATATTAAGATAGGGGGGTTGGGGCGAAAGGCACAGGAAACAGAGCCGTGGATAACCTCCTTTCATGCCAGATGAATTTCTCTTTATGTTCTAAACATTAGCCCTGTGGTCTGCACAGCTCTGTCAAATGGGACTGGCATATGGAAAGGGGGGAAAAGTCAGGAGAAAGGTTATTCTACACGCTGTGAAACAGTTATATTGTTTCTGAAAAAGCTTGACTGCCCTTAAAGAGAGGCTTTCATCCTAGGGAAAATGTGCAAGGGTAGCTTCATTAAAACATAGGTTAATTTCCCTTGCATCTGCTTTTAATAATTTTCTTTGTCACTTCTATTAATTATAAAATCTGTTTGTACTGGCAGGAGTCTTCTATTCCTTTGCCCCTCCACTCCCTGATTGCTCATCAGCTCCACCTACAAAATCTTGTGTCTAGATTCCAAATGGTAAATTGATCATATTGCAACTGCTTTCACAGCAGCCAAATGCGATGTATAATAAAAATATTTTGACATATATAGTGCTTGTTATCTAGAAAGTCCCCAAGTGCTTTATATAGAATAAACCTCACAGTCTTCCTGTATGGTAGGTAGAACAGTCCACTTCAAATAGGAAACATTCTCTTGGTTAGACTGTTGTAAATCAGGAGTAACAGAACTCAATTGAAATCATGTGAGTGTAAAACTGGTTGAAGTGGGATCAGAATCAGGCCTACTTGCTTTCCCTGAAGTGTTGTGTTCAGTTCAAAGCTCTTTGAGATCTATGGATGAAAAGCTATTAGCACACGCAAGGCAATTCTTAAAAGAGCAACAAAAATGATCCAGGGGGTTGGAGAGATTGATCTAAGGGTGAGCAGCATAAGCTCCCAAAAGTGGTATCTGAAGACCATTAGCACCAAGGAGGAAGAAGGATTTCTCTGTGTGGAACATGGGAGGGATGAACAGTGTAACTAGCCCTAATAGGATGAAACTAAGGTGATGTCTACACACAGCGGTAAGTTGATCTACGCTACGCAACTCCAGCTATGTGAATAACTTATCTGGAGTCGATGTACCTTAGGTCGAATTACTGCGAGGTCTACACCGCAGGGGGTCAACTGGAGAAAATATCCCGTTGACTTACCTTACTCTTCTAGTCAGGGGTAGAGTACAGGGATCAGCTGGAGAGTGATCTGCAGTCAATTTGCCGGGTCTTTACTAGACTGCCGGTGGATCGATCTCAGAGCGTCGATCCCTGCCGTAGTGTAGACCTGCCCTTAGAAAGGGGACATTGAGGCTTGGGAATTATTTCCCATGGGAAGTGGAGGAAGCCCTGTTTCTTGGAGCTGTTGAAACTTGAGTGGACAAAGCACCAGAATATGTACTGAAAGGGACCAGTGAGAGGTGGACTGAATAACAAATAGGTCTTTTCCATCTCTATATCGTAGCATAATATGTAAGATGATAAAACCTAACTCTTATGCAGTGCTTTTCAGCTGAGGAGCTCCAAGCACTTTACAAATTATAACTGAAGCACAGAGATGAAGTGACTTGCCCAAAGCTGCCCAGCAGGCCAGCAGCAGAGCTGGGAATAAAACCCTGGTCTCCTGAGTTCTGGTCCAGTGTTGTTGACACTAGACCACACTACCTCCCAGTAATATAGCATTCAGAATATAGAAAATTTGCACTTTATCTCCTTGACAGCCATGCCACAATAAGGAGAATGCTTGTGGCACCTGTTTAGAGCTATGTATTCTCCTTCTCAATACCGCTCCAGTGGGATTATTTGCTCATGGAGTCTGAATGCAGAGTGAGATTCATCACATTTTTCTACTGAGATCGGATGGGCTTGGGTTCCAGCGAAGGTGAAAGGCGCACTGTTTTTTTCAAGCCTTTAGCAACTGAATCTTGGAATGACCTCAGTGAAGGGGCATCCTGGCCTATTCTTTCTGCCTGCAGATATGGCTCCATAAAGATGGCTGTGGATGAGAGGGGACTATGGGGCCTCAAAAAATTGAAGTGGAAGGGAGGGATTATATGTATTAAATAGATTTCTAGAAACAAAAATAAAAAAATCTCAACACTTCAGTAGCAGAGCTGATTGGAAAATGTAGTTTTCCCCATAGAAAATATTGAGGTTTTGGCAAAAACATGAAATATTTTGTTTGAAAACTGAAATATTTCACTTAAGAAATCCTGCTGTGGTGGCTCATGGGAGTTGTAATTTGGCTGTCTCATATTCCCATTTTTCTCAATAGACCAGGCTTCTTGTTTGGACTACATCTCCCATGATGCACCCTGGTCTTCCCTCAAGTTGATGGAAGGCAGTTGCATGATGGGAGTGTGTGGTTGTGGTGCATTATGAGAGAATCATAGAATGATAGAATATCAGGGTTGGAAGGGACCTCAGGAGGTCATCTAGTCCAACCCCCTGCTCAAAGCATCTGTCCATTTTGCCCCCCTGATTTCCAGTGCCCATTCTCACCAGCCTTCTGCTTCTCATCCCCTGCTGCAATCTCCCTTCTGATTTTTCTCTCTGTAGTCCCCTACTATTTTCCCTTTCCTGGTCTTTCCCATGCCCTTCCTTCTAGCCTCCTTGGCCTGTCTCAGTCATTGACTTCCTTTGGTTATTTCCTTCTGGTCCATTGTGTTTGGTCCAACCCAAATAAAATCTCTAAAAAGGTCTCGGTGTAATATGGACATCTGGAGAAGATGGCATTTAAGCCTCATGTATCCATAGTGTTATAAGCATACTGTGCATGAGAACTCAGTGCTACTGGAGCTCTGAAGGTGGGGAGGGGAACTGAGCTGGTGAGGTGGAGGATACGCATGAGAGCCTTCAACCCTGGATGCAATATATTTCTAAAACAAATAAAAGAAAAGAAATAAGAAGTCAAAGGGCTGGGCAATGCAATCCTATTTTTTTCATTAAAAAATACCCTGTAAGATTCCATCTTCCTCTGAATGGAGTTCCCAGGACAGTGCTGGCTCAGGTGAGGAGCTCTAGACCTACAACCCGAGGATGCTACCAGGTTTTTGGGGGCCCTAGTTACTAGGAACAAGTTGAAATTGCTCCAGTGCTGGGTAGTGGAAGCTGCTTCGTGCTGACAGAGCTCTGTGGGCAATAACTGGATCCCTGTAGTGATTCAGGGTGTCATGGTTCTGGCTGGGACACAGCACAGGTTTCCTCCACTGCTGCTTAAGAGGAAACCTCCATTCTCTCTTCCCCCAAATTCTCTGTATAAACAAATCAACCAAAGTTTTGGACATATTGGTGTGGTCAGTGGAGATGTAGACCCTTGAGCGGTCATTATACAAGAGCAAAATGGGTATAAAATGCTACCAGGTGGATCTGGCTGCATTTTTCACTCACTTCACACCACTATAAATATCTGCTGGAGATGCAAAGCTTTGGAGAATCAGGCCTATTGATTATACTCCCTTCAACTACACTTGGCTGGCATGGCTAAGAGATTGGAGATAAGGATGCAAATGAACCTCAAGGTTGCAGCTGGAAGAGGAGAGGTCCCCATAATTGACACTTTTTGGGGGGGATGGGGGCGGGGCAGGGAATTTGCTTGAACTGTCCCTGTCTCCATGATAATTGCCTGTATTTCTGTTGAGGAAGGAGCCTCTACAAATAGCCAGCAGATGTATGTTTTAATGGGAAACCACCCTCCTGCTTTCAGCAGCTTGCAAAAATAATCTCTCAAACAACCATGTCTCTGGAGCCCTTGACTGCACAACTGATTAAATACAGAGTTCATAGAAATATAATTATGAGGCAAGATTTTTAAATGGACTCTAATTTTTAAACTACATTCATGTTCACTCCATATACCTCTGCCTTCCCATTTCCATACTTGAAATGGATACTTGGATGCATCACTTAAACCAGGTATGTGCTTTATTTATAATTAATCTGCTCAGAAAATGGAGCCTCAGTTAATTTGTCTCCCAGACAACTTTGCCTGCAAGGAGTCAACCGAGCTCCACAACAGTGCCTGTAACTGTAATTCTCAATCCAGAATGATATAAAGAAATTGTGGATTTCTTTTAAAAACACACGTTTGTCCTCAGCAACCTGTTGTTGTGGATTTATAAAATCAAGGTCTGAAAAGTTTTTGGAGAAAAATCTGAGCTTTCCTTCCCCAACCCCTCCGTTACCACAACAATGCTTCACATAGTGGGTTTGTTTTGTCATTCTCTGGGCTTGTATTAGGGAAAAAATACAATGGGGTAGGAGATGACGTCAGCTCCCCAGTTAGCCAAAGATACAGTGAGTGTGTGTGTGCATGTTTTGGGAGCGGGGAAGAGATACTGGCTTTCAACCCAAGTTAGCCAGCTGTATCTGCCACACCATTACTGAGCTGGATCAGTACTGAGAGGGGAAAAATAATCTTTTGGATCCTCTACCAGTGCAGCTGTCAGACAAAGGTCTGAGCTTCCTGCGAGAGCTATGAAGACCTCATCTTTCAAAGATGCCAGGGAAAGCTTCATAGAATCAGAATAAAAGTGGGGAAGGGGGGGAAGAATGTTTTTATTCCCAAATCATTTGTCATTAGTGGGGGCCGTGAAGCAGATCCATGCTGCTTTAACATCCACCAGTGTTTTCCTGTACCACGAATGGAATTGTTTTCCATACACCCTCCCTGCACAAAGTGAATTCCTGTACACACGACGGGCCATATCCTCAGCTGAGGAAGTCTGCAGAGTTCCACTGAGGTCAATGGAAGCGTACTGCTGTACACCAGTAGAGGCTCTAGCTCTGGGTATCATTGCCCACCCTTTCTGCTGTACTCAGCTTAGAAAGGAAACAGTGTTATGTTGCTCTGGCTAGGCTACAAATAAGTGAGATGTTCATAAAGCTTTGAAGCTGAGGCGCTTTCTGAAAAATGTATGTGAGGACTGCAGAAGTTGCACATCTTTAATTAATTTGTAATTGTGTATTACATAAAACTATGGTGTGAAGTGTATTGAGTCCTAGCAGATTGCCAGAGCAGATTTAGAATGCTGTTTGTTCCAGGGATGGAAGAAGGTGGACATTCAGCGTTATATGTTACGTACTACAATGAAGAATGCTGGGACAGGGCAAAGTCCTCTGGGAAAGTGCAATGTTTATTCTGCTGGTCTGATTTTATGAAACGTGCAATTCCTCACATTTGTTAGGCGTATTTATTAACTCTCCCCCTCCATCCCAAACATGGATTGTTATCATTTTTGGTTTTGTATATAATTTTTGGGCCAGTTTTTCTGCCAATTTACACCAAATGAGCATCTGGCAGAATGTGGAGAATCTACTCCAGAGTCTGTGCAGAGGACATGGTGTGAACGGTGATTGGGTGGAGGGGGAAGAGCAACGGATTTCTCCTATGTGAAATGAACTTTCGAAAACAATAGCTGGGAATCTCCCAAATTATTGAGTAATGTGCTACCGAAGATTTGGGCAACGTTTTGGCTTACAAGTGAAAAGGATAATCGGAGGGCAACAGGGGAAGAGGAGAAATCACTAGAAGTCAGCCTTGGTACTGCTGGCAATTAAACAAAATGCTTCATAAGAGGTGCTCACTCATTCTCAACATGTGGTGCAAGTTAAGGCTGTCTATTCAAACACAACATAGAAGAGAGTCTTACTAAATTTGGTCTCACTTAACATCAGATAAGGGGGGTTTCCAAGAGGGAACCTTCTGGGCTAAATTTTGAAAGGGTGCTTGGCCTGTTCTCTATTTTTAAGGCTGTGGTTTTGAACTCTCAGTTAATTTTAGGTGAAAATATTAGGATTTGGGTGTTTGCCTGATTTGTAGGCACAACCAGGTAGTGGGGGGTCATTTGAACATCTGGCTCCAAATTTCTAAATAGTACCACTCACACCCACAAAAATGGAAGCCACTGCAAATCAATCCCTCTAACACTCTCCATCTTCCAGGTTCCACACAGTCTGTGCTTGTATATCACAGATGCTAGTCGTTACTGTTTACCTTGAATAATTCTTCATTTTTTTATTATAGTAACAAAGCAAAGGTTTGTCATGTTTCCAAGAGCCTGACCCTGTGAGGTGCCGAGCACCCTCCCCTGCCATTGAAGCTATTTAGCTGAATGGGAGGTGAAGGTGCTCCGTAGCTCACTGGATTGAGTCCCAGCTGTTATCCATTCTGTATGTGTTTACTGGAGGCAGTGGAGGATTTTGATGGGATGATTTCATAATTAGCTTTGGCTCTAGAATTTTGTAGCTGCTGTTATTTATTTACTGCACATCAGGCGGGTTACATGGCATTCTACAGACAAATAAAAAATGACAGATCTCCACTCTGAGGAGATTACAGCTGAAGTCCTGATCTATCAGGCTGGATCTTTGAGCCCCTATGATGCCCTATTGACTTCACTAGGCACAGCAGTCTGCCTGCATCTGGGATTCTGTATCATTTGTATGTGGACACAGAATATCAGTGGAAGTCTGAGGAATAAAGTCAAGGGATCCTTGCTCCCAGACCCTCCAGTTTAACTGCTATGGCCAGGACATCTAAAAAAATCACCTAAAGCTCTGGGATGAAGGCCATGGTCAGCAATTCTGCTTCTCAGGCACAATGACACTTATAATCATAGGTAAAGCTTGTCTGGTGGGAAAGAGAGGCCGGGGTCAGTAAGAGACTATGGAATGAACTCCCACAGGAACTAAGGACCATTACAAACCTCTTAGAAAGCAGGAAGGTATGGACCTTCCTCAAGATACTTCCATTCAAATTATCTTGGATCTGTAGGACCAAAAGGGGTTATTTCACTAAAATGTGTTGTTGTCAATGTTCCTGGCTGTGTATGAGACCTCATCAAAAGCTTCTGCTCCTTGCCCAAGAACATAGTACTTAGAAAAAATAACTTGGCTAATGTTTTTATTTTAAAAATGGAAAAAGCCAGTCAGCGCTAATGGCTTGGTGCTCACCACCACATCCGAGCTCTGCTACTTCGGTTGTTGGCACAGAGGGGTGCACCTACTCCTGATTTAGCGACACAGAGACCTTGAAGCTGGAGAGCAGAGTATTTCAAGCGTGGGCAACCACCCCATTGATTTCTGTAGAGTAGCAGGTCGTACTACCCTGCTGTTATGGGAATTCAAGAAAAAGGGATTCACACAGTTCATTTTCAAATGAGTGTGCTCACAGAGACTATGGCTAGTGCATGGACTATCAGAAGCCAGTACTGATTCAATCTATAAATACTAGAAATGGAAACTCAGTGGATTCTAGTATAATACCTACCTTTGTCATGGCAAGAGGCATTAACTCTGGATCCAGAGGTTAGCATCCAGCACCCATAACTTTATGCTAGATATGGATGCAGGTTCAAGTTTCCCAAAAATCTAGGGGTGTTTGCAACTGGGCTTTTGGTTTGGCCTGGCCCCATCTCTAAATTATACTTTGCAGTGTGTAAAGAGGCATAAGAGACATACTATAACATAGGGGTGGTCAATTTTTTTTTTGTCAAGGTCCAAATTTTTTGGTCAATGGATAGTCAAGGTCCAGGGTTCAGAGAAAATAATAATAAACCCCCCAATAATGATAATAATAAGTAAATAAAAAGCGTTTGGGGTCCCATTTGGCAGTCTGGATTTGGCCAGCAGTCTGCCCATTGACTACCCTGCTATAGAGGCTTTGCTCTGCAGTTATTGGGTCTGTAGGCCACAGATAATGGTGGATTTTTTTTCTATTACAGTAAATAGCTGCTTAGTTTCTTTCTTTCTTTTTTTTTTTTTGCTATTGGCATAGAAAAAACAACCCCACCACAAGCCCATGTGGAATGCACCATCTTCTGTCCCTTCGTGCATTAGTTCAACAAATTTTCCTGTCCAACATACAGCTTTTTGCTAAGAGTAGGCGACATTCCATATGCTTTTGCTTCAATATCTCCCTTATATATCTCTGTCTGACATGGCATTCAATGCACATTAAGTGCCTAAGCAAAGTACACACTATGGTGTGAAAGAGATATGTTACAGAAGAGTAGGGTGACCAGACAGCAAGTGTGAAAAATCGGGACTGGGGGCGGGGGGTAATAGGATAATAGTGTAATAGGGTAAGAAAAAGACCCCCAAAATCGGGACTGTCTCTATAAAATCGGGACATCTGGTCACCCTACATAAGAGGTCTGTAAGGCTTCCACAGTGCTGGGCTGCAATATAAACTGTCCAGGGGGTGGACACAAAGCATCTCCCAACCTAGGATTAACTTTGATTCTTGATTTGAGAGAGGGGGGAAGAAATTTGCATGTGCTATTTTAGTGCCTTACTGGCTACATAAACCACGACTTGAAAGTATGATGTGTATAACAACCACCATGCCTCAAATGCATTTGATAAAAAGGGAAATGAGTGCTAGCCACGCAGGGTATCTTACCGCCTCTTCATGTTCTGTAGCTTCTTCATTTGGCCTGTAAGGTACAGCATTTTCCTCTGCAGTTAACTTGGCAACAGTGTGTGCCTTTTGCATATATTGGTCATATGGATCTGGACTTCTTCTCCCTTTTTTTCTGCAGCACTGGAGGAAGTGTGAGAAAAGCAAACTCTTCACATGATGGGTTATGTCAGATGTTTCAGTCAGCTAATGACCTAATATTAAAGCAGACTTATCCAATCATCAGTAGCCCTTATTTTGCAAATGATCATAGCTAGGTAAACTGGGAGACTTATGTTCCATATGTAACTGCTCTGCTATGGCCAGGACATCTAAAAAATCCCTAAAGCTCTGGGATGAAGGCCAGGTCAGCAAGTCTGCTTCTCAAGCACAATGGCACTTATTATCATAAAGAGAGGCCGGGGTCAGTAAGAGACTATGGAATGAACTCCCACAGGAACTAAGGACCATTACAAACCTCACCACCTTCTGCACCAAGTGCAAGGAGCACTTCTTGACTTTGCCTTCTCTTAATATAAACATGTATCAGAGCGTATGTAAGATCCCCTCGTCCCAAACAAACCCAAACCAATCTTACAATCCACTGCACATGTGATTCTCTCCCTGAGGAGACAATGAGTCAGAGAATAAACCATACATAACAGATTAGTCATGTTGCTAATGCACTAGCGGAAGGCACTCAGATTCTACATGGAATGAGGGTACTACAGGTATCTGTTGAGAATAGGATGAAACTACAGGATCAAAGGGAGCCAGTGATAGCTCTAAGTTCTAAGCTCCTATCAGCTGCCTGTTTTACAGAGGGACTGAAACTCTGGTCTGTAGTCAGAAAAGCCAATACCTTATGCTTAGTGCCCTACCAAATTCATGGCCGTGAAAAATGCATCACGGACTGTGAAATTTTTTCTCCCCCCGGGAAACCTTCCCCCCCCCCCCCCCCCCCATGGAATCAGGATATTGTAGGAGGGTTGCGGTATTGACACCCTTACTTCTGAGAGGCCTTCAGAGCTGGGCGGCTGGAGAGTGGAGAGTGGCAGCTGCTGGCCGGGCACCCAGTTGTGAAGGCAGTGCCGCCACCACCAGCAGCACAGGTGGCATGATATGCGGGGGTCATCACTTTTTTTGCAGGGGGCCAGGGTGCTGTGGTTGGGGGGGGTGTGCTGTGGTCACCCCTCCCTAGGGTGACCAGATAGCAAGGGTGAAAAATCGGGACAAGGGGGTGGGGTAATTGGCACTTATATAAGAGAAATGCTGCAAAATCCTACCTCAGCGCCTCATTGTGGTGCAGCGGTGACCCTGGCCATCTGACAACTATGGTAGCGGGGCATATGCCCTGGTAGGTCTAACCATGCTACAAAGGTGTCGGATTATCTAATCCAAGGAGGGGGATTGCTCTCTCAGAGGAAAGAGCATTTTTCCTTCTCCTTAGAGGTTGAAGGCTAGCTAAGCTTGAGGAGGTACGTATGCCTGCCCGTCTAGCCAGTGGGATGGCTTAAAGTTAACAGCTAAAACAACACGAGTAAATGGGTCTTGGTTCCCTGTGTGTCATCAAACCATTCTGTGGTGGTAGAGTGAAAATTGAGTGACGAGAGGTTGCTAAAAATGTCAGGTGCTAGGCCAACATGGAAAAGGACAACCCTCACTGTGTGTACTTACAATTGTAGGTCGCTGGCGAGGGAGGAAACATTAAACCATCTGATGGAGGAGAAGAAAAGGATAAGATGCGATATCCTCAGTATTTGCGAAACCCGACAAAAGAAGGAGTTGGAAGTCAACTGGAAGGATGGAAGCACTGTGAGGCTTGGAAAGGGAGACGGTGCTAGAAACGTTGGAGGAGTCGGATTTATTGTTAGTAAGGATTGGGTTTCGAAAGTCATATCATGCCAGCTAATATCATCACGTATTGGTGTGCTGCATCTTCAGATGGAGTCAAAAGCTATCCTCAAAGTCATCCAGGCCTACGCTCCCACAAGTGCAAGTGAGGATGAAGAAGTGGAAGAATTCTACCAAGGGCTCGAAAGAGCCCTCGCGCAAAAATCCACATACACTGTCATGATGGGAGATTTCAACACTAAGGTCGGGCGAGGGAAAGCTGGCAAAAAGTTCATAGTGAGATACGGCAGCGGCGAAAGAAATGAAAGGTGAGAGAGGCTGGTAACAATGGCAGAAACGAAAGAACTGTACGTGGAATACACCTGGTACAAAAAGAAGATTGCAAAAAGGTGGAGATGGATCGCGCCAAACACGAAGAGTAAGAATGAAATCGACTATATTTTAGTCAATAAAAGGCGAATCGTTCAAGATGTCTCTGTGGTGCAGCCCTTCAACACCGGCAGTGACCATCGCCTGCTTAGAGCGAAGTTGATTTTCGATGAAGTAGTGGAAAAGAAAGCTTTACAGATGGCAAACAGGAAACAGCGCCCAAAGACATTCGATGAAGCAAAGCTGAAGAAAGCGATTTCTGGGTTTGACTGGAGCCAGACGGAAAAGTGTGATGAGGACTATAGTATCTTTGCTGACAAGCTAAGACGTTGCATAAATGCAGCTGAAATTGAAAAGATGAAGAAGGCAAAGGGAAGAATCTTGAACAAAACAAAAAGCTTGTTAGAGAAGCGGAGAAATATGAAAAGGAGCTCTGATAACAACCTCGAGTACTCCACTCTGTGCAAGCTTATACGGCAAAAACTAAAGGATGAATTTGAGAACTTCCAGAAAGAAAAGCTCCTTAAAACAGCTGAATCATGCAAGAGCCTCAGGTCATGCAAGCGGGAATTGGTGCAGTATAGATTGAGTGTAACAGCATTGAAGAACAAGATGGAGAGACAATAACTGACATAGCAGGGATGGAGGAGGTCTGCAAGGACCTCTATACAGAACTGTTCAAATCAAGAATCAACGTCCCTCTTCCAACGCTCCAAGAGTCAGAAGAACGCGTCCCTCCAATAATGGTCAGTGAAGTCCGAAGCGCACTACACCAGATGAAGAAGGAAAAAGTTCCAGGCAAAGATGGAATAATATCAGAAATGATTTCTGCAGGAGGCAAAAAACTTTGGAAGGCCCTCGCTTTAAGATTCAGTTGATATCTCAAAGAAGGAAAAATACCATCAAGCTGGAAGGAGTCGAATACCATCTTGCTGTACAAGAAGGGGGAATCGAGAAAATCTTAAGAACTATTGCCCTATATGCCTGCTCTCTCATATCTATAAACTCTTTACTAAGGTGATAACAAACCGACTCTCACAGAGTCTGGATGAACAACAGCTGAGAGATCAGGCAGGATTTCGAAGAAATTTCAGCACGATTGACCATATATTTACCCTTAGCCAGCTTCTGGAAAGAGCGAGGGAATACAAACTCCCGCTGTGCATTGCTTTTGTCGACTATGAAGGCCTTTGATAGCGTCGATTCAACGCAATATTAAAGGTGCTTGCAGAGCAGGGCATTAATACGCAGTACATCAGTTTGTTGAAGGAAGTGAATACTGGATGTGCAACAGACATTACTTTCCTCGAAACCCCCCTCTGCATCCCAATCGAGAAAGGTGTAAAGCAAGGAGATACAATTTCACCAAAACTATTTACCGCCTGCCTTGAAATGGTTATGAACAAGGTCAATTGGAGGAGTGGTGTTAATATAAATGGAGAACGATTATCTCATCTCAGATTCGCAGACGACATCATACTAATTGCCGAAAGCACCAACCAACTGCAGAGCATGCTACGAAGACTCGACAAGACAAGAAGTCAGGTCGGTCTGAAAATGAACCGTTGCAAAACGAAATACATGCGATCAGACGTCTTAAGAAAAGCCCGAATAACGGTAACAGGAGAAGAAATTGAAGTGGAACAGTACGTATATTTTTGGGCCAAGAAGTTAATATGTGCCAAGACATGAACAGAGAACTCTCACGAAGGATTCGAGCAGGATGGTGTGCATTTAATTCCATCAAGGACGTCCTCAAAGGAAAAATCGACAAGACCACATGTACAAATATCTTCAATTCAACAGTGCTGCCAGCCATGCTGTATGGAAGTGAAACCTGGGCTCTGATGAAGAGAGAACAACAGTGGCCGTTGGTAGCTGAAAGGGCAATGGAACGAGCTATGTTGGGAATTTCCCTTCTGGATCGTATCCCAAATGAAATGATTAGAGAACGCAGCGGTGTGAAATATATTGTCATGGAAAGCAGATATAATAAGATACGATGGGCAGGCCACATAGCACGGTTCATGGACAATAGGTGGACCGCAATCATTACTGAGTGGTACCCGCGAGAACAGAAAAGACCACCTGGTCGTCCTCCAAGAAGATGGGAAGATGACATTGTTAAACGTTTCGGACGAACATGGAGAAGAAAGGCAAGAATGCGAGAAGAATGGCGGATGTGTTGTGTCCTAACGACAGCTGAAGACCGATCGATCCAGGTGATAAGAGAGAGCCCCAAATATCAGGACTATCCTTATAAAATTGGGACATCTGGTCACCCTACCTCCTCCCCCCCAGTCAGCCCAAGGCCTCTTTTACTCTTTTACTTTGGGCCAAGAGCTAGGGAGGGGTAGGCTTGGAGGCGTCTTGGCCAGGGGCTCCTACCTTGCACTGGGCTCCAGCTGCTAGTTCCAGCTGTGCTGGGGAAGGATGGGACTTCCTCTTCCCCTGCAGAAACCGCTCCCAGGGCCATGTCAGACCCACCTCCGGACACCTTCCCCAGCTGCAAGAAACTCCACAGCTGCTGGCTGGGAGCCCAGCTCTGAAGGCAGCACCATCATCACCAGCAGCAGCAGGGCAGAAATAAGGGTGGCAATACCGCATCCCCCCCCAAAGTAGCCTTGTGACCCACCCCCACAACCCTCTTTTCAGTTGGGACCCCCACGGCTACAACATTGTGAAATTTCAGGTTTAAATATCTGAAACCATGAAATTTAAGCTTTCTAAGATCCTTTGATCATGTAATTTACCAAAATGGACTGTGAATTTGGTAGGGATCTACTTAGGGTGGTCAGAAGTCCTAAAAACTGACCTGGGTCCCAGCCTAATGGTTGCTAAGCAACTGCAACTCCTGTTCATTTCAACAGGGGTGAGGGTGCTAATCACTTTGCAGGAGGTACTCAGCACCTAACAGGATTGGGCCTTTTGGAAACAGATCCAATGGGCAAATTGCCTGTCAGATTTTAAGGGTGAACTCTCTGCAAAGACATTTTTAATGCCAAAATACGCATGTTAATTTTGTGACTTCCACCCTGTCCAAGTATCTCATTTCTCCTTGTCAGCTTGCTACCAGAGAGACACAGAAAACTGTTATGGAGATATGAATAATGGACTCAAATTGTATCCAGCTGGAATACAATGCCTACAGAATGTTTAAGAATGAAATAAATTTAAGATGCTGCAGAGTGTCTCCAAAGGCAAAACGTGGCCTGGAAAAGCAAAATCATTTGGAGCTTTGAGTTTTTTTAATTGTCAAATGCAAAATATTTTTGAACATCTTGTTTACTTAATTTCTGGCTCCCCACTGCTCCACATTCATCAAGGGAAATTTTTGATGCTGAGCATATCTTTCAGCATCCTGCCGACTTGCTGTTCCGTGCATGTCACAAGACTTAACAAATCATGATTTGCACAAAGCAACAGATAAAACTGCTAAATATTATCAGTCAAGGCATCTTCAGCATTTTTTTTTCATTCCAGAAAAAGGGCTGAGAACAAGCTTTTTTATGGCATTGCATATTTACAGATATATGCAATATGTACTATGAATGTACTAAGTCAACAGAACACATCTAGAGATATAAGGTCAGACTGTGCCTGGTTCTATGTGAATGTATGAGGGGTCGGGTGGGGGGAGAGGATGCGAAGAAACTCCCTGTCCTTGCATTCTTGCACAAGGGAGAGGCACACACAGGCTTGGGAGTGGAGGCTGTGACCTTAGGGTCTGGTTTCTCAGAGCTATTGAGCACTCAAAACCCCAACTGACACCCATAGGTCTGCATGTTGATGTAGCCATCTGAAAAGGGAAGAGAAGGGTAGAGCGTGGGCAAGGCCAACCTATACCCTTCAAAACGTGTAGGAGCACGCACTCTTCCAGAGCCCTATAAAGAATCTGACAGAACTCCCATTACAGCTCCAGCTACTGTGAAGCCTGCCTAAATGTCCTTCAGTTTTGGGCATGGCTTAAAACCTGTACAGTTTGTATTTGGGTGTAAGTTTATATATCCTGTCTCTGTCGCTGCCAATCTAATCTATTTATACCAGGCACTTATGCATTGGTAATATCCATATAGTAGATTGCAGGGCCGTGTCATAACTTATATTTATCATGCACCTTTGACTGCCTCACTTGCACTCTGCCCTCTAATTCATGAGCCCTGAGACTATTTCTAACATTTCAAATTCTGAACAGTCATCTGCCATTTATTCTCTAAATCCGTCTGCCAGAGAAGTGTTCCTACCTAAATTATCCTGGTCCAATGACCTGGATGCACTTTACTCGAGTCTAGACCAGTGACAGATTTCAGGGCTGGTCTCTCAGGAACCTGCAGGATTAGAAATGGCAGGGCTTTTTTCCAATAGAAAGGAGAGATTCCCAGCTTTCCAGTGAGACACACAACATTGGCTTCTTGCCATAGAATGTCTCAAGGTATCAGATGTTAAGATTACAACTCTTTAAGGTATTGTGTAAGCCAGTGGTCTGAATAAACTCTTTCCTGCCATCTGGGGGAAACCACCTGAGGAGCAGACTCTATTTGCATAGGCACACCTACTTTGCCTAGATGATCAATAGACATGCCTGTTTTTCCAAAGTGATCAATTCTGGCAGTTAGGGATAAAAATTTACTTAAATCTTGGATACAGGGGTAACGAAATGTTGTTACTCATATTGAATGACTAAGGGTACATCTACACTACAGGGGGGAGTGGATTTAAGATACGCAAATTCAGCTACGTGAATAGCGTAGCTGAATTCGACGTATCGCAGCCGACTTACCCCGTTGTGAGGATGGCGGCAAAATCGACTTCTGTGGCTTTCTGTCGGCGGCGCTTACTACCACCTCCGCTGGTGGAGTAAGAGCGCCGATTCGGGGATCGATTGTCGCGTCCCGACGGGATGCGATAAATCGATCCCCGAGAGGTCGATTTCTACCCGCCGATTCAGGCGGGTAGTATAGACCTAGCCTAAGGGATGGCAGAACTGGACTTAAGGTGTGTATATATATCTCCTCAATATATGTTCCACTCTATATGCATCCGAAGAAGTGGGCAGTAGTCCACGAAAGCTTATGCTCTAATAAATTTGTTAGTCTCTAAGGTGCCACAAGTACTCCTGTTCTTCTTTTTGCGGATACAGACTAACACGGCTGCTACTCTGAAACCTAATTGAGGGGGTCACTCTAACTTCACTCGGTAAGCGTGAGGAAGTGAAGTAAAGCCAAGGGTGGGGTAGAGAAATGAAGCTAAAGAGAAAGCTGACCAGACCAGACCAGACTCATTTGAGACTCCTTGTCTTTTTTCAGTGATCACTAGAGCTGAAATCACTAAGAATTGGGCTAGATGGTGGAACCTCCAAACATAGCATCCTAGCTAAAGCTCTGATTACTAATAGCTGTGGTAGGTGGTTGTAATGCTGTAGGACTGGACTGGACCAAGGACACAGCAGTAGCAGAGGACATGACTCCCCCCTCCCCCCCCCCCCGGGTCTGGGAGTGAACCCACCTCAACGCACAGCTGGATTTCGTGACTTTGCTGTTCTTGGACAACAAATCATGAGTGGGGTGCAGTGGGGGAAAGAAGGAGTGGTGTGATAGAGGGACATTCCTCCATGGACTTTCACACCGCAAGGTGGGAAACTGAGGCAAAGGACAATGAGCCAGATACTCTGATGTGGGTGTTTAGTTATTGTTTACATTCTTTTGAGTCATTGTGGCTGTGATTTCCCAGTTCCCTCTCCCCTGATAAAAGCTTCTCTCCCCCCCCCCCCCCACTAGACATAGACTCAGTGCTCCTGAGTGGGGAGAGGAGCCCAGGTGTGGTGTTTAGTTTTCCCAGATTTATGAGTGGGAGCTTGAGCCTGTTTTGTTTTGTAATTTTAAGAGGAACTTTTAGATATGGAACCCAGCCCTTGTTGCTGTCAGCACCACCTGGCAGAAGGGTTACACTAGAAAAGCTATTATAAGGTAAAAATTAAAGTTTTAAAAATTTATTAGTTATATTTTCACTCTCCCTCAGAAATACGGGATCTCAGGGCATGGCAGTAAGAGATTCTAGCTGCACAGGTAAAAAGGACACAATACAGTCCCATTATTATTTTTTTCTTAAAGTAGACATTTCTAAAATGATGTGTCCTTTAAATAGCTGATGTGTATAGAAAGCATGATATGAAGTGGTATAAAGGTTTGCATTCCTTTGAAGTGACCTGCCTTACACATGTGTGCCTTTGCCACCTGTGAGTATTACAGACCTTGCAAACTCTTTCAGCCAGATCCTCACCACTTGAGCATGTGTTTCCCATCTGTCTCTCACATACATATATTAAAATGCAGGATAGATTTTTCAAATGAACTCCGGGCCAGATTTTCAAAGAGCCCAGCTCCCATTTAGGCACCTATAGAAGAGACCAATTTTTGACAGTGCTCAGAACCTAACAAGTCATTTTGTGACACTTAATTGTGAAAACCTGTCCCCTAGTGGTGATACCCACAACACAAAAGTAGCCCCCTCTGTAGGACCACCTTCCTTGATAAAATCCTGGTCACTACTAACGCTTAGTGTAGAGTTGCCTTCTTAGAAGAACTTTTTTCCAATATGCTTTGCTTGTATTGTCTGGGGCTGGCCTTTTAGACAATGCAACCGCAGCTGTAAAATAGCCATTTTGGAGCTGGCTTCTACTTGCTGCCTCTCCCTCTCTTCCAGATGGTAAGTATTCTTAATTTCTTTTAGTTATGGATTTTCTTACTTTTCCCTTTCTTATTTCTGAAGAGGTGGCTATTCTTGTGTATATATATATATATATATATGTATTGCCATTCTCTATACAGGAAGTAGTATTTGTGTGTGTCAGGGCTGTATCCCCACTTTGAACTTTAGGGTACAAATGTAGAGGCCTGCATGAAAACTTCTAAGCTTAACTACCAGCTTAGCTCTGGTCCGCTGCCACCATCCCAATGGATTCCCTCCCTGGGAAGCCTGGAGAGACCTTCACCAATTCCCTGGTGAATACAGATCCAAACCCCTTGGATCTTAAAACAAGGAGAAATTAACCATTCCCCTGCTTCCTCCCATCAACTCCGGGTGAATACAGTTCCAACCCCCCTGGGATCTAAAACAAGGAGAAATTAACCATTCCCCCTCCTTCCTCCCACCAACTCCTGGTGAATACAGATCCAACCCCCTTGGATCTAAAACAAGGAAAAATCAATCAGGTTCTTAAAAAGAAGGTTTTTAATTAAAGAAAAAGGTAAAAATCATCTCTGTAAAATCAGTATGGAAAATAACTTTACAGGGTAATCAAACTTAAAGAGCTCAGAGGACTCCCCTCTAGTCTTAGGTTCAAAGTACAGCAAACAAAGGTAAACACTCTAGTAAAAGGTACATTTACAAGTTGAGAAAACAAAGTAAAACTAAGACGCCTTGCCTGGCTTTTTACTTACAAGTTTGAAATATGAGAGACTTGTTTAGAAAGATGGGGAGAACCTGGATTGATGTCTGGTCCCTCTCAGTCCCAAGAGCGAACGAACGCTCAAACAAAAAGCACAAACAAAAGCCCCCCGCCCCCAAGATTTGAAAGTATTTTGTCCCCTTATTGGTCCTTTGGTCAGATGCCAGCCAGGTTACCTGAGCTTCTTAACCCTTTACAGGGAAGAGGATTTTGGAGTCTCTGGCCAGGAGGGATTTTATAGTACCGTACACAGGACAGCTGTTACCTTCCCTTTATAGTTATGACAGTGTGTGTGAGAGAGAGAGAAAGAGAGAGATTTTAGGCGGTGCTATTATTAAGGTTGCCTAACCTTTCCCATTATAAGACCTTGTTTTCAGCTGCTTATAACTTTGCCAGACTTTAACTACTGGGCTGGAATTTTCCATGCCAGATGTCTGCTTCAGGCTGGTTTATTTTCAGAAAATTTCAGTGAAAATGGTTCAGTCAGTTCCATGGACGAGACTAGTAAAAAATGTGTTTTGCCCATGTTAAAAAATTCTGGCAACCTTTTCTTTATGAAGCTTTAGTGTCACAGTGGTTTGGAGCAGGGGCTTGAATTGGGAGGGGGCCGGTGACTGCATCAGGGATGTGCCTTTTGCCTTCCTTGTGAAAATTGCCCCAAATTTGGCCAAGTGATAAGACTTTGAAAAATCTCAGTTCACACAGGCTCTGTGGAGACAAACTAGAGCATCACAGTTAAAATCTCCGAAGATTCTCTCTGTGCTGAGTATGCTCTAGCCTGGGGCCTTTCCTGCAATTGTAGCTCTAGGCTGCTGCAAGCTGAGCCAGGCACCTGAACTGAAAGCAGGGAGCCTGTCTGTTCTGTGCTCTCATTTATAGCTGAAACCCCCCTTCCCATTTCTTGGGGGGCTCTGGGGTTGGCCAGGCCCTTTTTGGCAGTAAGTGGTTTATGGGCAGTTTCAGCGAACACAGGCCTCCCATAAATAAAGACATGAAATGTTTTACATCCGTGGCCAAAGGGCAAAGCCCCCTTCTCTGTTTGAGCAGATTGACACTTAGTTTTTGTTAGCACCTGAGACTCAGAAGCCATTGGTCTCCAGTTTTGAACATACTGTTGTAAGAGGATTGTACCAATACTCCCCTTGGAGGCATCTGTGAGCAACTTAGTTTTGCTCTTACCATCACAGTACCTCAGGACTAGGGTCTCTTTAATTAACTCCATGTTTCTGAGACTCTTTATTAAGATTGGCATCACATGTCCATTGGACGTGTTTGCAGTATCGTTCTCTCAGATTGCTGGTTTGGGTGGCTATGTTAGGCACAAATTTCCCTGTTTAGTTCAATGTTCCAAGGAATCTTTCCACCCTTTCCTTGTCTGTTGGGGCAGGCATGTGGGTGATGGCCTCAACCTTCCTGTAATCTGTCTGTTCACTGTCTGTTCACTGTGATTTGTTAACCTGCCTCACAGGCACGTTACTTCTGTTAAACAGAATGTATATTTTTGTTCATTGTTCAGCAGCTCTGGTTCTTTCCTAAGGTGTTTGGTTGAGCCTCTGGCCATGATCTTCTACTGTTTTCCACACATCAAAATGTTACCCATGTAATCCTTAGTACCCTTTATACCCTCAAGGGATGCTGAACATAATCCCAGTGGCAATCTATGGAAACAGTGTCTCCCAAAGAGGGTATTGAATGTGCACAAATATGATGCATCTAGCATAGAAAAATATTTGGCATCAGCAATATCCCCCAGAATTTCTCCCCTTGTAGGTAGTGGAAAATATTCCTTTTTTACCTAAGTGAAGTACTCTGTTTTTTCTCTACAGTGACTGAGTGTACCCACTCTGTTGGTTCTTCTCTGCTCTCTATGATTCCCAGAATAAGTACCCTCTCCAGCTCCTCTTTTAGCCTCTGCCATAGAGTGAGGGGAACTTTCCTTGGGAGACATGCATTTTGGGGCGGTTGTGCTTTTTCAGCTCTGTTCCATACTCTGAGTGCTTCCCTATCCCCTGGAAGATGTCTTCAAACTTGTCCTCAATTGTTTTCATCCCTGCCTCTCCAAAGAGTGCATCCTCTTGATGAGACCAAGGGCTTGACATGCTTTTCACTCAGTAATGGGTGAACTCTTCCCTGGTACCATTACAAATTTTATCTTTTCCAAGTTGTCACTTACCCATATATTTAGTTCACATATGCCATTAGAGGGCATAACCTCACCACTGTACACCTTGGGTTTTACTCAGTTACCCTCCAATACCTGTGGTTCTCCTATTCACACTAATAACACTGTGTCTGGCAAGTCCTTGGGTTGTGCACCTGTGTCTAACTTAAAAGTAATAAACGTCCTATTCGCATTCAGATTAATAGTCCAATCATCTGTTGCAACATTGTCCAGTGCTCCTCTGAAGAACTAATCTCAGCAAGTAGTACTGTAGTGTCATCACGCTTTTTGTCCAAGCTGTACACACTCTTCTGGTGCTTACAAACTCTTGCAAAGTGATGTAATCCATTGCATTTCTTGCATCTCTTCCTATATGCTGTGCATTGTCTTGACTTGTGGTGGTTGCCATAGCACATGCAGGCCCATTTGCTGTTTTTTGTTGGACTCCAGCTTTGAGCCTTTCTGCTTCAGATCTCTTTTCTTGTAGTGTTTTGGATTCTCATTTATGTCCACAATGTCAGAGCACAATCCACCCTTTAAGCTTCATCCTGGACTGGGGGAGTTCCTTTTCTTGACAGATTCTAAATGTTTTGCCAAGGGTTAATTCAGACTGTCCAGAGACTGAGTTTTTTGTTCCAGATGCCAATCACAGTCTAGTGTTTTATCAGGGACTCTGATGGCCTCCCAAAATAGCAAGATGGGCTTTTCAGCCTCATATCAGTCACACACTGTTGTGTGGTTTCACCTTCTTTTTGTACGCTCTGTTTAAAATCATCTCTCTCATTCGTCTCATTTTTACGTGGAGTGCAGTACTGCTCAAATTTTGTAATACAGTTTCATTGCTGGACTCTTCTGAGTTAACTGAAAACTGTTAAACACATCCAGTGCTTCAGAACTGGCTATTATCAGAGAAAAGGCTATCTTCTGAATGTCTTCCTTTTTGCTGGCAGCCATTCCTTGCAGGTACAAGAAGAAATGCTGTTTAAACATCCACTCACTTTCCACATTTCCACAGTTGACATTCTGGTGGGGCTTTTAACTGCTCAATTCTACCACTCAGTGTCGTTTCCTAGTTCCTTTGCTACTCCTGAGACCAGGTGGTGTTCAGTCATCACTGAGGGCTTAGGGTGCTTGCAAGAAATCTGCTTTATTCTGTGTCTGGCTCCAACTGTCTGTGCGTAACAACAAGAACTTCACAGTGCCCTGCCCAACTCTCTGTTGGGAAGCTTAGCCTTCAAAGACACAGTCCCCAATACCTAGGGTGACCAGATAGCAACTGTGAAAAAATGGGACAGGGGGTGGGGTGGGTGGGTTGAGGGGGTAAGAAGATTGGGAACAAGGCAGAGAGTGGGACTGGGAAGTAGGAAGGCTGGGGTGGGAAGATCAGGACTGGCTGGGCAAAGACACTGGGACTAGAATGGGAAGCCAGGGGTGGGGAAGAGGCAGGACTGGAACAGGGATAGGTTGGACAAGCTAGGCAGAAGGGATCAACATTGGGGGGAACAGGCAGAAGTTTCTGCCCACAAGAGCACAGTCTCCTCCAGAATCCAGACTAGAACCCAGGATTTCTGAATCTCACCATTTCTCTGTTGTCAGTCAATATCTGTGAAACTCACTGGCAAAGTGTCTCACCCCCATGTAGTGCTGATCCACATTTTGGCTGGCAACCCTCCACTGCTACCAGTTATTATGTTAGCTGAAGTGGCTGTGCGATAGATCTAAAGGTGCCAACCCTGCCGGTGAACTGTGAGAGTGTCAGTATGATACCATGTGATGGAATTTCTGGTTTTTTTAGTTTGCTTTTTTAATAGCCTAGGAAATTACACACAAAAGTCCCTATATTAAAAGAACATTATTAAGGTTGCAAAGTTAGGAAATGCCAGAATTAAGGTTGCCTTACAGGACCCACAACAAAGCATGCATTCTAGATAAGGCACTTTGCAAGTGCAGTAGGATGATCACACTCCTGTTTTGATTGGGGGACATAACTGATGCTGATTGTGAGCCATAAGTGGCTGTTGCTGTGAAAGAGTGGGTGCAGCTTTGGTTGAGCTGTGGTATGATGTTTCCATCTGATACCTGCAGACAGCCAATGGCAGCATGTGATGATTAGCTCTAGAGCACATTATGTTCCATTAGCACCTGAGGCTTGATCTGTAGTACACTTAAAGCACATTGCATGATTAGGATCTACAGTTGTTTCATCTCTGTAGCTGAGTTCATTATATGAAAACTGAAATACCCTTATTTCGGTCACCACCTCAATGTATAATTGCTGTTTTCCAAGGGGCCTGACTCCACACACAAAGGAATTGTTGCACACAGGTTCTGATGAGGATACATAGCATTCTCTGTCAGGTGTGCATTTCCTTCACCGCTTTTCTTTCTGGTTAGCTTTTGCTCTACAAGAGTTAAATCTTCTGCAGATCTTTCCCCCCCTCATCTCCTTGCTGTTATCCAAAGTTATAGGGATTTCAATACTTTGCCACAATGCTGGCTTTCTGTACAGTTTTAGAGGACAAGACCATCAGGTAGCCTAGCAGAGCTATATATATTCTCAGGGAAAATGTTATATCTGTATGTGTGTGGAAGCCCCAGAGCTAGAAGGCTGAGAGGGATGGAAGTCTATGCTCCCTATATAAGGGAAAAGCTAGCTATAACCAATCCCATGTACATATATTTTTATGTTGCTTACCCGCAGTGTTTTGTTGCCTTAGTTGGAATTTGTCTGTTTTGCTCGTATAAATGATAATAATAGATTGTTAGTGTGACTGTACTCATGAAAGGGCCTAGGAATTGAGCAGGATATTCCCTGGAGTGAGTGAGTTCCTCTGACTTTACAGGCAATGGACTCTGGCTTGGAAATGGGATTCAAGCTCAATAAGGAGCGCACAGAGGGTTCTGTCTGAGGGACTCTATCCATGGGCTTTATTTCGCTCTGGCTTCCTCACTCAGAAAATGTGAAGGAATCAGCAGAACTGGAGTTTATTGGTCCAGCAGGGTCATTAGGAACTGCAAGGCCTGATGGGACTAGCATTGGTGGTGTGGAGATGACTTCACACCCCCTCACAGGTAGTGGAGGCACACAGCCAACTTCACAGTGGAGTAGGTAGCTCTAGATCAGAACAGAACCAGATTGTGCAGCCTTCTCTGGACTGGAGCAGACACTGTGTCTAACTGGATCTGTGAATAGGGGTTTAGGTGGGTGGAAATTGGACCTCTACAAGCTGGACAATTAATATATTGGAAGTGTGCTATTGACTACTCCTGATACACTGCTGGGTTTTGCTCATTTTGTTGTATATAAACATACATATGGTATTGTTTGTTTTTTCCCTTCCCACCCAAAGGTGGCATCTATGGTTGCATGTTCCCAAGGACTCTGAGTGCTTGTGAGTGGGGAAGAGCCACCTGCAAAAATGGTCAGCGAGGCAGTATTTCAATTTCCCAGAACCAGAAGCACAAAACTGGGCTGGGGGTAGAGCTGTAGTTTTATCTATTTTAGAAAAGACAACTAAAGTCTAATTCTTGTTGCTGCCATTGGCATCTGGCAGAACGGTTATGCATGTTCATTGCCAGCTGTACTCTCTCTGGTTGGCGTTTCAGTCAGCAGAGCAGCAGCTCATCACACATTGGGTGAGGTAATGTCCCTTTTGCAGGCGGGCCTGCGTCAGTTACAGGGAGAGTACATTTTTTTTTTTTTTTTTTTTGGCACTCTGCCCTATTTTGACACCACCTGTCTCTAGCTGTAACATTCACTAGATATTGGGGACCTGATTCTCCTCTCATTTGCATTAGTTCTACTGTGGTGTAATGCAGCCGACTTCACACTGTGGCTCTACTGACTCATGATTTACATCAGTGTGAGTGACAGGAAAATCGGGCCCTCTGCGTTTAATTTGTACACAGCATTATTCTCTACTCCTACTCACGCCTGTTATCACTCATCTTAATTATAATAATAACCGAGGCAGAGAACCTGACTACAACGCTGTCACAACCTGACACATTTGAAAATATGGTTCCATCTTTAGTGCAGATAGAACTTAACCATGTTTTGTGTTCCCTCCCCAATACTATGATATAACCCAACTGTCCAGGTCTATTGTTGGTGTAGGAAAATGGCAAGATTTTGTCTACACTACAAGAAGCAATTGCAGGACAACTATACACTACAACTATATTGCAGGACAAAAATGTTGTAGTTGAGTTCTTGATGTGGCTGTTAATATAATGGAGATGGGGCCTTAGACTGTATACTGTCTGGGAGAGGGATTCTGTTCTTTCTTTGCACTTTATCAAGCACTTACAGAGAGTGTAGATCTGCAGCAAAAAGTAAATCATGAATAATTTTAGACAAACTTTTTATTACATTAAAGTATAGAGTGTGGCACAACATTTTTAAAATTCATTTTTTTTTAGTTTCTTCTGACAACACAATTGCATGGATGTGAAGAACAACAAAAATTCAGATTTTTCTTTTGTTTTTGTTTTTTTTTTTAAAAAAGGCCAATAGCTTTTTGAACAGAATCTCTTCTGATGTTAACTGTCTGAAATCCATCAGCCTTTAAGCCTGGTGTAAGGGAGTCTAAACTGGAGTGCTCTTACAGATGAAGAGGTGATGGGAAGTGTAAGTTAGAGCAGAGGTTGTCTGCTTTAACTTACACTGTTATTTTGTAAAAACGACGAGGAATCCTTGTGGCACCTTAGAGACTAACAAATTTATTTGGGCATAAGCTTTCGTGGGATATAACCCACTTCATCAGATGCACGGAGTGGAAAATACAGTACTTTTATTCTGTTGTCAGTTGTTTTTCCTGCTATATTCCTGTCTTTTGGCCCCTCAGCACATGAGTTAGACTCCATCAGACACAGTGGGCCCAATTCAGAGGTGATGTATCATAGGCGCCGACTCCGTGGGTGTTCCGGGGCTGGAGCACCCATGGAAAAAAATGGGTTGGTGCTCAGCACCCACCGGCAGCTCCCCGTGGCCTCACCCCCCTGCTCCAGCTCACCTTTGCCTCCCCTTCCTCTGCGAGCACGCTGCCGCGTCCTGCTTCTTCCCCTCTCCCTCCCAGGGCTTGCGCCGTGAAACAGCTGATTCGCAGGGCAGGGAGGGAGGAGGGGGAACGTGGCATGCTGGGGGAAGAGGCGGGACCGGGGTGGGGATTTGAGGAAGGGATCCAATACGGGCAGGGAGGGGCGGAGTTAGGGCGGGGTCTTTGGGGATGGGGTAGGAATGGGGGCGGAGCCAGGGGTGATGATGGGGTGGGGCCAGGGGTGGGGGCGCCGGCAACCACTGGCGCTGGAGAAAGTTGGCGCCTATGTGATGTATAATTTATGTGTCATAAATGGATGTGAGCCTAAGGCTAGATTGTGCCTGATGAAGGGGTGAATGGTGATGCTATGCCTCAGGGACACATAATCGTTTGCAGAACTGCCCAGTGTGTGGGGAAGTGGAAGGGGTAGAGATACACAATGTCTTTTCCATGGTGTGGCTGACTTGCCCTGTGAACTGGCATGGTGCACTGCCTCGTTTCCCTTTGGGGCAATGTGTGCCCGTAGGGGCCCGTTAAGAGGTACACAAAGGGCCTAGTCACAATGTGGCCCTAGAGCAGAGGTTGTCAAACTTTTTTTTGTTGACGGATCCCTTTTCAAATGCAATGTTAATCACAGACGCCCAGCTGAGAAAGTGATTGACAAAGGTATATGTGTACTTCATATAAACACGTCCGGTAAGTAATACTTTAAGAAAAAGAGTATAAGAGTACTTAGAGATACCAGTGAAAGGGGTGTGCCTGCTTCTTACTGCAGAGCCTATCTATCCTCAGTGTGACGGTTGGAATTTTGAGGACCCCCTGTGCAGTCTCGAAGGACCCCTGGGGGTCCCAGGACTCTGGTTTGAGAATTGCTGCCCTAGAGTGATGTAACAACCTGCAGAGAGGAGTCATAAGAAAGAGCAGCTTGCACCAAACCTTGACTCCCTTAGACATCTTAGACTCACCTCTGAATTTATCCAGGAAATTGAATTCCCTTCTCCTCTCTGCAGATGAGCTTTCCAGGTCAGGACAGAGGCAACACTAGTATCCAGATTTGACTCTGGATTGAATGTTGCCTAAGGTTTGGATTTGAGGCCAGAATGACATGTGGGTTCAAAGACACCAAAATCTCATGAGCTGTTTCAATTTGGTGACAGCAGTTTTACTCCTGAGATACCCATCCTCTTAGGTCATCGTTACGTTCTGGGGTACAATCCAGACCAGTTAGGGGTTGTGTCACGGCCTGTCCTGTAAACCTGAGTGCCTCTGCTGCTGTAGCTCTCTTGTCTGGATGCTTCCAGCCAGCATACAAGCATGCATGGCGTGTCAGTGCAGCACTGACTGGTGCAGCACTGACTGGTGCAGCAATTTTCTGATTCCAGCAACTTGCTTGTTACACCAGTGCCACACTCTGGCCTTGGTTATGCCTGGCAAGAGGCCCCAACACCACTGAGTCCCATATTTTCCCAAAGCTGTGTGCTCTGCAATGTCCAGGCCTCTACTGGGCCATTCAGGGAGATATTGAGGTTTGCTTGTTCCTTTAAAGATACAGTATTCAGCAGCTTGCCATATTAACTGGAGTTGATATTCACTTTTAATCAAACTGACCACCTCTTTGGTCAGGATCTCCCACAGAAAGAGTGACAAAGACCCAAAGTGGAGGACATAGAATAATTATTCATGCAGGAAACTTAGAATGATATTGGGATTTATTCCTTCTATCGGAGAGTCAAGGTGGGTGAGGTAATATCTTTTACTGGACCAACTTCTGTTAGTGAAAGAGACAACCTTTGGAGCTACAGAACGAAAGCTCTCTGTAGCTTGAAAACTCTTTCATCAACAGATGTTGGTCTCATAGAAAATATTACCTCACCCACCTTGTCTCCCCAATATCCTGGGAACAACATGGCTACAACAACTCTTCCTATGTGATCAATTTCATGCTCTTTCATTTCCGGTGGAAATAATTCACACCAGTAAAATTGATGGTAAACCGAATAGGTGCAGGCTTTGTGAGCAAAATGAATGCCAGTCCTTAGAATGAGAGACAGTTGAGAGGTAGACCTGTGTCTGCTTTCATTTAAAAATGCTAGCAGAAGAATGGCTGGCTGTTGATAACATCTGTGAGGACAGACCAAATGCACAGGTGATGCAAAATTTTGGATTCTGCAAAATTAAGTTCAAGCTAACATTCTTCAACCTAAACACAAGTGACAGATATTTTGAAATGAGACTTTGATTTTTACGGAAGGTCCGCATAAATAAAAGTTGCTGATTTCTAAGGCATATGACAATGTCTGTATGGTATATTTTATGATGATTGGAGGATTGCTATCTACCACAATAAACATATTATGGTTAAAATAAAAAGGTTTTGAAACTGAGACTGGTGACATGGATGGAACTTTCAATAGCGCTTGCTTTAACTCCTGGTTTTCAATTTTAAAAAGAGCAAAACAAAGTGAGTATAAAACATTTACTGACTTTACTATATTTTTTAATGAAAACCAAAATGTGTGCATCTGAAAGTGAATTGGGTATTGAAAGTTGTGGCCATATTGATGCCAAGGGCAGGGCCCAGAGCGTTCAGAAAAGTCTAGGAAAGTTTAATAAACTAAATTTCGTCATCTATAATAATGTGAAATGTTTTTCAATGGGCCTAGTCTGTTTTGTTCTTTAAGATAGCCTCAGGAACATACATTTTTGTTCTGAGGTACTGAGCTAAGAAGATAGTATCCATCTGTCATATTTCGACAGCATCCATCTGATCACTAAACAGGGAAATTAGATGTGCATGGTATTGCCCATAGTGGATTCTGCTATTTTTCTCGCCTAGATGGGAGTGGTCTTTAATGAGTCTGACTGATCCAAGTCTCTTGCTTCCTGAGCTTGCTGGGGCTAGAAGCATACCACAGAAGCAGGGCACTCACCTTCCATCATGCCAGGAGTGAAAAAGACCACGGCCCAGATCCACAAAGGGACTAAGGCATGACAATGCTGAGTGTTGCCATGACTAACTTTTGGGTGCCCTGCTAACTAGGAATCCACAAACTCTGGGTTAGGCACCTAGGCTCCCTGTACAATGCATTGGGGGGGAGGGGGAGATGGGCACCTAAGAATGGGATCCACACATCCAGCATGCTAGGTGAGGAGCCACCTAAGCTAGCCAATAGGAGATGCCAATGAGAGAGGTGTTTCCTAAGCCCCACCCCCTCAGAGAGTTCAGTGCCTAAATCCAAGCTGGGGAGAGAGGTGTCCATGTTTGCTTGTAATCCACAGTGAGGAACCCCTCTCCTGGAAGGTTGTCCAGCGGTTCCTTACAAGAATGACAGCACATGCACACAAAATGGCTAAGGATGAGGTGGTGGCCTACCTTATAACCTTTTTCTAATTCTCTCCCTCTCTCTCTGGCCTGATTAATAATTAATTCAAAGTGGAACAGCTTCAACAGATGACATTGAGGGATCTCCAAATCAGAAGATCCCATAGTAAAGTGGTTAGGGCTCTCTCCTAAGAGGTGGGCAACCCCTGTTCAAATCCCTTCTCCACATCAGGCAGAGGGGGAGATTGAACTAGTGTCTCCCATAGGTTAGGAGATAGGATGAGGCAGCCATAGCAGCAGCCTTTCTTCTCCCCACTGTGCAAGGAGTCCGTGTGCCCAGAGACGCCTGCTGGTTGGGCCCTGCAGATGAAATAGGCAGAGGAATGCCTGTCTTCGCCTGGTTTGAGGCTCACGCTGGGACTTAGGCATGAAATAGGCATCTGGATGCCTGCCTGAGACAGAAGTGTGAATGCCCAGAGGCAGAAACTTAGGTAGGTAGGGAACTTTTTCAGCAAAAAGTTAGGTGCTGAGTGAGTTTAGGAACCTACAAGGTTAGATGGCAGCTGAGCTGGTGTTTTGTGTATCACAATAGCACCCAAACCTGGGCTTTAGGCACTTAAGTCCCTTGGGGAGCTTGTCCCCTGGCTCACTCATCCCCAGTACCCTCTTTTTGCTTACCCCATAACAAAACCTTAAACAAATATTGTTAGACTCCTGCAAGGGCTTCTGAGCTAAACTAAGAACATTCTACAAAATGCTGGAGGCATCAAAACTCCTGAGCATCCCTTGGTCCTGGATGTGACCTCTGAGCATCCCTATCATGCACACCTTGGTCCCTTCTGTCAGGGAGTCTATAATCTTGCTTATTGACTTATTACCTTCCCCCTCACTATGTTGGCCTATCAACGTCTATTAGGCCTAGCTGAAGTCATCCCTATTCCAATATATCAAAGAGTATGTATATACACACACACTCTTTGTTGCCTGAAAGACTATGAGTACTCTCATCTTTCAATGGAAGTTGAGGGCCCTTACCAACTGATAGGGTTGGTTCTGTAAATTAGGAGCTTCTTGGGTCTATCAGTTTTATTGCTGTTAAAGTATCATGCACATCTGTGGTGCCGTGTAAGTGATAATCGTTATAACAATATTATGATATAATAATAATAATATATATAATAGAAACACAACCTAAGTACCAAGGTGCACCCTTTAAAAGAACTTTCCCACACCATTGGGAAGGCCAACGTCATTTTTCTTTCAGTAAATGAAGGCAGGAGGTACTGTCAACAATTATCAGGGAAATAAAGACTCATTTTACTTAAATTTGGCCCATAAGTTAAGTTTTGTAAAAGCTTTTAGCACTAAATGTTTCCACAATTAAAAAACCAAACCAACCAAACAAAAAACCAAAACAAAACCCCAAAATGAAGACGACACGCTAATGAAAACAGTTATATTTAAAGAAATAGACATTCCCCAGCAGTGTTGGAAACCCAAACATTAGAGCACTGAAAAGCAGGCAGTGAAAATGACTATATACAACAGTGGAATAATCTTCGCTGAGTTTCATTACCTAAATAGTGAGAAATGCAAACTGTAAACACAGATCATAAATAGTGAGATTTGATTTTTTTTTCACTTCTAGTAAGGTTACTAACAACATTTGCTTGTTTACATGAGACTTTTTTTAGTTGTCTCTGGAACCCTTATCAAGATGAATTCTTCAATCCCTTGGGAGCTGCTACAAAGTGTATTTTAACCACAAATATCCCTTTCTCTATCTAGGTACGTATATGATTCTCATCATCCTAGTGCTTCACAATCATTCATTAATAGCCTTGTCCCTCTCAGTAACCTATCTAGTCTAAATATCCTTCAAGTACTGCCAAACCAACCTCTCTCCTCAAACACCCTTATTTTCATTTATCCACTTTTTCTGTCTTCCTCTTCTCTCTCCCTCAGATTTCCTATCTCTTCTCCTCTTTCCTCCTTCTTGTCACGCTTAATGTTTAATCCTTAAATACCCAATTACATAACTCACCAAACAGCAATAAAGAATGCACAGTAACAGTTGTGTGATGGAACATAATCACCTTGTTTATTCTATTACAGATAGTTTATTTTATTTTATCTGCTTATGAACAGGATATTTATTCTCTCTTCCAAAGTTTGAGTGTGTCTTTGTTTAGTCACAATTGACTATTGTTAATCCATTTATGTTCACTTTCTATTTTAAAATTAAGTTCCTTTTTGTAGGAAAAAAAGAGACAAAACTTTTCCTTGGGACAAATGAAAGGAAATTCACTGTTTTGTCCCTAGTGAAATCTCCCCATGCTGGGACTGAAAATTTTGGAAGTGGAAATGGCAAAACCTTTGAGGTTTTGCCTCACCTCAGATAACATTTGAGTGGTTGCCATGAAGCTTGGCTCCGGAGAGGAAAATCAACTTTTAAGCAGCTACACTATTAATTCTACCTTTATGGGGGTATTAAAATAGTTCACTGAAACAAGGTCAATAAACTACAGCTGTAAACCATTGGTGAGACTGACACTGAAAGGAGAGAGTGTGGTCTGGAGGATGAGAGTGAACTGCCACAGACATTACATGCCAAAACCCACACAATGCTGCTAGCAAGTGTATACCTTACACTTCACTTTATATTGCTGCCTTGTTTTATGAACTGGGCTTGCGTTTTAACTCTGCACTGGTTTGGAAGAATCTTCACTTGACAGGTGAACATTATGACAAACATTGGAGTTCAGCTGGCATTCTTTTGTCTTTGTTTATTTAACATTATGTACTGAGTAGTCCCCTTTGGAGGTTTAGTTTGAGTGGTAAATGATATGGTATTGATACTATGATGCAAGATGATATGTGGCCCTTGGCAGAGGGATAGAAAGGTGAGGTAGGAAGCACAGGAAAAGAATGTATGAATATATATTTTCTTGAGTTTTACTATGAACACCTTGGTTTTATTAAACAACAGGTTTTCTTTCAACTTTTGACTTTACTCCTTTTTCCCATTTTTTACTTCCTCTACGTTGGCCAATGGTTTCTTTTATGTTTGTATTCATTCTTCTAGTCAGTTTCACCTGCTGCTGATTCTGATGCAGTCCTGAAATGCAATTATCAAATCTAAACTAGATGTACAGGTAAGTCCAACTAGGGTGACCAGCTACATTTCAAGGAAATAAAAGACAACACCATGAAAAGTACTGGCCAACACTTATTTTTAAGGGACATCCCCAGATAATGCTTTACTCATAGTACAAAATCAAACATTTAATTCTTTGCACGTTTACTTCAGAAAAGCATACCTTTTATATGATCGTATCCTTTGTAGTAACTCCATTGGGTCACAGGAAATTAGGCAGCAAATGACTGGTGTCCCTTAAAACATGGGATGTTAGGTCACCCTAACCCTAGTTCAAAGTAACCCAGAATTATGGCAAAGTTCAGATGGGCATCTGAGATTTCAGCACATTTCTAATCTAAACAAGCAGTTTTTATTGAATAAAAAAAAACAAAACATGAAAACATTTGTCTACTAAATTTGTGTAAACCTTTTTTTCTCAGAATTTCTATTTTTGGACAAAAGAGAGTCTCCTTACTACACTAATTGAAACAGCTCCTGATGCCCCCCTTTTCAAGCATCTTTCTTTTATTGTGCATGTTTTGGGGATATATGGTAGATATTTTTCTGAAGGGTAAATGTTTTCCAAATTGGTACATGTCAGCACTGTAAAAAAGGAGAAGAAGAAGAAGAAAAGACCATTTTAAGAGCTAGCATTTTTATACAGGGAGGAAGCAGGTAAAACACTATCCAATCTGGATTGTGTTCTGGCTGCTGTCTGTAGCCCTTGAAAAGTAAATTACAAAGGCGGTGAAAGCAATGGCTGGTGGCTGAGCTGTAATTACACACATATTTCTTTACAATACATTTGAATTTCTCCCTTATCTTATACTAAAACATAGAGAATCAAACCGTCTTCCCCTGACTTCCCAAGAACTATATTAAGCTGGCTAGTAGCCCTGCTTGAAATAAATGTGGAAAATATAATGTAACTTTGCCCTGTGCTGTTGCGCTGGCAGCATTGGCACTAGGCAGATTTCTGCTCCCCTGGCTATTTTTGGTGACCAAAGGCCTTAAAGTTTACGTCTCTATTTCCTCTCCCCTCTCATTTTTTTCTCTTTTCACTGGCAGCGTAATATAAACCAAACATCTGCAAGCAGGCAGACACAGCAGCAAAGTTGTTTCAAGAGCTTAATTTTTTTTTTTTTTTTTTTTTTTAATATAGACAGGAGGTGGATAAGAATATAGCTCCTGACTCAAAGCACTGAATCAGTCAAGTCAGTGATTCCCCCATCCTGGAGTTATACACTGTGTCAATACCTCCCTCTGCTGAGAGCTCTACATTCCTTCTACCACACTTGATTATTTTTTTCTGTGGTAGCACTTGAATAGAAGCACAATCAGTCTACAATGCATGATGGAACAGCTTGCTAACTGTAGGAGAGGTGCTCTGTTGGGATTTGCAGGGTGTGCACATATCCCTCCCTACCCCATCAAGAGCTGTTTGTCTGTATACTAGAACCTATTGCTAGGGAATGATAATAAAGAGTCACTGACCTTTTTATATCATCTTAAAGAATCCCTGATAGTTCATGGGAAAGTTTAAAGAACATTCTATTCAGATGTGTTTTACAATTTTGAGTTCTCTTCAGTTTTTCTCCATAGAAATATTTGCATGAAAACAGGTCCTGTTCTTGATCTTGATGTATGAACTACCAGGTGAAGTTGTATGGCTTGTGCTATTTAAGCAGTCAAATTGGATGATCTTAATGGCCTTAAAAATCTATGACTAATCTTACCTATACTGGAATGAACATGAGTAACTCTGGTAGGAAGGTCAGAATGAGGCCCATAAACTCTGTTGTTCAGAGGCTTCGGTATTCAGAGGTGTCCAAACTGGCTATTCTATTCTTGTAATCATATATGGTGTAGATTTAAAAAAATGACCACTGATTTTGGTTGCCTCAATTTTTGGATGCCCAACTCAAGACACCTAAAAGGGGCTTGATTTTCAGATAAGTGCTTGGCCCTAACTGAAAACCAGGCCAATTTAAGGTGGCTCAAGTTCAGCATTAAAAAAACCTGAAACGTATAATTTTTAGTTACTTTTGAAAATCTTGGCCATAAGGTAGAGCCTGAGACGTAACTTGCACTGTTACTTCTTTACATCAGCAGAGTTATTCCCAATTTACACTGACATAAATGAGATCAGAATCAGAACCATTGTGTTTAATTAGTGCCAGCATGCTTCGTTGCTTTGGAAATTTTGATGCTAAGAATGACACCAGCTAAGGAATAAGCAGCAGTAGTAAATTAATTCCTGAAAGCAAAATTCCGGTGTATATTTGAATTGGTCTAATAATAACTCACAAGGAACAGGATACCCACCTGTTCTGTGAAGCTTTCTAAGATAGTGTACTCTTTGTGTATGCTCTTTCTTCTATCGTATTGTAAAATACCAGACTTTCCTCTGTTCTATTTCTTGCATATTTATGCACAACAGAAAAGTGTAAGTGAAATGCATATATTAATTATAGGGTGCAGTGTGGGATCATTTTGAAAAGCTGGCCTTAGTTTTTTCACTTGTGAATTGGAGTTGCCATTATTTTGGGGCACAGCTGAGTTCATTTAGATATCTAAGGCTTTGTCTACACTGCCAATTGAACGATAAAACTTTTATTGTTCAGAGATGCTTAAAAAAGCTCCCCCACCACCCGAAAGACAAAAGTTTTGCCACGGCAAGTACTTGTGTGAACGCCCATATTGTCGGCAGGAGTGCTCTCCTGTCGACAACACAAACCCCGCTTGTAAGGGATGGAAGTATTTTGTTGGCAAAAGTGCCGACAAAAAGCATTTACACTGCCCGACTTTTAGTGACATGGCTGTGTCGCTAAAAGCTGTGTAGTGTAGACAGCCTAAGTCCCTGATTTGTAGGTGCGGTCATCTAGTTAGAAATCGAAATGATTTACACTGAGTTTAACTCTCAAATGCAGGTGCAAAATTCCATCAACAAGTAATTGTGTGCACAAAAGGCCTGATCAACTCCTGCAAGATTCCCATTGACTTTGATGGGTTTTGGATTAGGAGCAGATTACTGGCACAAAATCAAGGGCTAGAGCATCTATATATGTAAGACCTGATCAATCAATGGCAGCTGTTGGTGCCCAGCACTGCTGAAAACCAAGGCCATAGTCTGCATATATCTGTAAATCTAATCACAAGAACACCTTATCTCATAGTTTTTGATACATGTTGCATTATCTCTTTTAAAAGCCATAAAGTGGTATCGGGCTGGTTATATTATACTGTTTGAGATCATTTAAAGAAAATATCCACTCAATGTACAGTGGCAGTCAAAAAAGTTAACAGAATGTTAGGAACCATTAGGAAAGAGATACTGTAATATTCACTCTTATTATCTGCCACTATATAAATCCATAGTACGTCCACACGTTGAATACTGCATAGAGTTCTGGTTGCCCCATCACAAAAAAGATATCTTAGAGATGGACAAGGTACAGAGAAGGACAATAAAAATGATTAGGGTTATGGAACCTCTTCCATATAAGGAGAGATGAAAATGACTGGGACTATTCAGCTTGGAAAAGAGACAACTATGGGAGGGATATGATAGAGGTTTATAAAATCATGAATGGGGTGGAGAAAGTGAATAAGGAAGTGTTATTTCCCCCTTCAGATAAGATAAGAACCAGGCTTCACCCAATGAAATTAATAGGAAGCAGGTTTAAAACAAACCAAAGGAAGTACTTCTTTACACAAGGGAAAAATCAACCTGTGGAACTTGTTGCCAGGGGATGCTGTGAAGGCCAAAAGTGTAACTGGATTAAAAAATGAATTAGACAAGATCTGGGAGGATAGGTCCATCTGTGGCTATTAACCAAAATAGGCAGAGCTGCAACCCCATGTTCTGGGTGTCCCTAAACCTCTAACTTCCAGAAGCTGGGACTGGATGACAGAAGATTAGGTTTGGAAGAGACCTCAGGAGGTCATCTACTCCAAACCCCTGTTCAAAGCAGGACTAACCCCAACTAAATCATCCCAGCCAGGGCTTTGTCACGCCGGGCCTTAAAAACCTCTAAGGATGGAGATTCCACCATCTCCGTAGTAACCCATTCCAGTGCTTCACCACCCTCCTAGTGAAATAGGTTTTCCTAATATTCAACCTAGACCTCCCCCACTGCAACTTGAGACCACTGCTTCTTGTTCTGTCATCTGCCACCACTGAGAACAGTTTAGCTCCATCCTCTTTGGAACCACCCTCGAGTAGTTGAAAGCTGCTATCAAATCCCCCTAACTCTTCTCTTCTGCAGACTAGTTTCCTCAGCCTCTCCTCATAAGTCATGTGCCACAACCCCTAATCATTTTCATTGCCCTCCGCTGGACTCTCTCTCCAATTTGTCCACATCCTTTTTGTAGTGGGGGGCAAAAAACTGGACACAATACTCCAGATGTGGCCTCACCAGTGCCGAATAGAGGGGAATAATCACTTCCCTCGATTTGCTGGCAGTGCTCCTACTAATGCAGCCCAATAATCCATTAGCCTTCTTGGCAACAAGGGCACACTGTTGACTCATATCCAGCACCTTGTCCACTGTAATTCCCAGGTCCTTTTCTGCAGAACTGCTGCTTAGCTAGTCGGTCCCCAGTCTGTAGCAGTGCATAGGATTCTTCCGTCCTATGTGCAGGACTCGGCACTTCTCCTTGTTGAACCTTATCAGATTTCTATTAGTCCAATCCTCCAATTTGTCTAGGTCACTCTGGACCCGTTCCCTACCCTCCAGCGTATTTACCTCTCCCCCCAGCTTAGTGTCATCTGCAAATGATGGATCATTTGATTAAATTGCCCTGTTCTGTTCACTCCCTCTGAATCATTGGCATTGGCCACTGTCAGAAAACAGGATACTAGGCTAGATGAGCCACTAATCAGACCCATTATGGCCATTCTTATGTTCTTAGCATATCCCAATAATGGGCTAGTCCCTCCTAATATAATTGAAATCTCCAGTGGAACCACTCCTCCTTCTGCAGGAGTTCCCGTCCAATTTACCCATGTTGAAAAGTTTCAGATGATGTAAATTCTATTCAGAATTTGGTATTGAATTATAGTGTTGAGTGCAGATAGAAATGTTGGTCATGTGTTTTGTAAATTTAGCACCAGCATTTTTCAGCACCAGGGAGTTTAAGGGAGTTTTGCCAAGCATATGATGAGAGCTATTGTATTTACACTTCCTAAATGAGTGTCACTGAATTTAGTTTAAATACATACATAACTGTGTGTGCACGGGTGTATTGAGCAACCAATATTCTAGCTTAGGGCAAAAGCAGAAAGCTGTCTGTTCATGTCTAGCAGCAGTTAGAAAGCAGATTGAAGACTGAAGAAAAGAGCGCATAAATCAGAAGGGATCATTATTAGAGCTGTGCTCAATGCTCAGAGAAACCCGAGACCAGGCGAATCTCAGCAGGTTTCAGGTTTTCTGACAGTCGAAACTCAGATCAGGTTCCTTGAGAGTTTTTCTAAGGCTCAAGAATTTCTGAGCAAACCTAAACCTGCTGAATACTTAGAACTTGAATAGCAGCTTTACAATACATGCTCAGAGTACTTTACAAACATTGACTAATTAATTCCCACAACACCCTTGTGCGATAGGGAACTATGATAATCCTCATTGTAGAGATGGGGTCCTGAGGCAAAGAGATGAAGGGCCAGATTTTTAAATATATTTAGGCGCTTAGAGATGCAGATGGGAGCCTAGTGGGTGTGTAACTAGTGCCTAGGTGTCTAACTCCCTTTTGGAAATCCCACTAGGTGCCTGTTTGAATCTTCAGGTGCCTAAATACCTTTAAAAATCTGGTCCAAGTGACTTCTCCAAAGTCTCACAGTAAGTTTGTGGCAGAACTGATACAAGAACTCATGACTGGAGCTGGATGAACTATTTGTAATGAAAAAGTTGTAGGAAGAATGTAGTCCTTTTTTCAGTTTGCAAATTATCTGCAAGCTGACTTTGATTTTAACATATTTGTTCATTATTCAGATTAGGTAAATGATGAATGGGAATATTATTCATTCTATGGGTAGATTGCAAACTATTTGCTGTAACTATTGTTTTGATTATTTGCTATTAATAATTAGTTGTTTGTATTATGTGATGGTATTATTACTGCTCCCTGATTGAATGACACAAGCCCACAGAGAGTTTTTATAAGGGCCACACAAGTGTTTGCATATGTATCCCTCAGTTTGGGAAGCTATGTGGGTAATTACACAACATACATACAAGCGAAAGAAGACAGTCTTTTCATTAAGGCCCTCAACTAGAAATCTGAGATCTGGCTCCTATCCCTGGCCCTGTCACAGACTTCTTGTGTGACCTTGAACAAGTCACTTAGCCTCTCTGTGCTTCAGTTTCCCCATCTGTAAAATGGGGATAGTTGTATTTCCCCACATCACAGGGCTGCTGTGAGGGTACATTGAGGTTGTGAGGTGCTCAGATACTAACAGGAGACAAAGGAAGATTAAATAAAAACTCTATTAAATGGGCAAAATATTTTCACGAACTACAGAGTTAAATTCTGATTGGAAATCACGGTCTCATTTCCCTTTTCAAGCTCTTCGCACGCATCTGCCTCTTCCAGTAACTGATCACTACAATCACAGCAGATGAAGAGCTATTCTGTGTATCCTTCTCCTTTGATCTGATGACAGTTCCAGTCTCTAAATTAACCAGCAGTGGGTGCTACAGAGAGAAGCATCTAGTACCCTTCTGTTGAACACAGGGTGCCCACTCTGGTCTGCTGGGATGATGATCCAAGGCCAGTTTCACTGCTACAGATCTTGATTGATAGCTGAAACAAAACCCGCATCTGTGGGCTGTCTAGGTCAAGCTGTCTTTGACTGTTTTATCACCACATGCACTTGGCTTGACGTAAGAAGATTTAGGGACACCACCAATCCGTGATGATGGAGTTCTGGCAGTTTGAAAAGACTGTTGCAAGACATCACCTTGCAAAATCTGGTTAGGTTACTGCTTTGCTTTTAGACACTTCCCAGGACCCTGGAAAAAAGAATGTTTGAACATGACCCTATGCAATCAGTAACTATATGGTTATTAGCTATACAATAATAAAATGTTGTTAAATCCACTACTCAGGAGGGACTCTGATTGGAGAAACTGAAGAGTATTCTGTAGGGCAGGAACAGTGCAGGGAGCTGCAGTCAGTACCTTTACTGGTCACTGCATTTGATTTGAGGAGAAAAGCAACGTGCACATTTGGTTTCTGTGCTGAAAACTCCTTTCTTTTTGGAGTGGCGAGAGGAAACCAGAATTGTGATACCACCATAAGCCCTTTTCTCACTCCCAGTTTTGCTTGAAGCTAGTTAGATTTTTGAGGCCAGGTGAGGAATAATTTATAAATGGCAGGCTAATTGATATGAATCGCTGATACTATAAGTCAGGAGAAAATGTTTAAAGTAGAGATGGACCCAAACTACAAAATTCTGCTCCTGATCCAGATTTCAAACACTTCTGAGTTCAGGGATGGTCAGACCAAGAGATTTAGCTTGGTCCATTCTGTAATCAGAACCTGCTCTGCGTTCAGGTTTTGAATACCTTCCTGAACTCAAAGCTTAGGGATGTTCAGTTTGTGTCCATTTCTACTTTAAAGTGATGCTGAATCAGTGATACACTCTATTCAGTTGTGCTCACTTGTTGACCTTTCCCTAGATGTCAACACAAGGCTCCTGCTGGGAAATCTGTTCACATTCAGATTCTCATAGACTCATAGACTTTAAGGTCAGAAGGGACCATTATGATCATCTGGTCTGACCCCCTGCATGCTGCAGGCCGCAATATCCTTCCCTGGACTCTGCCGTTGAAGTCCCCAATCCTGTGTTTTAGTGACTTCAATCGGCTGAGACCCTCCTGCTAGTGATCCCTGCCCCATGCTGCGGAGGAAGGCGAAAAACCTCCAGAGGCTCAGCCAATCTACCCTGGAGGAAAATTCCTTCCCGACCCCAAATATGGCGATAAGTAATACCCCGAGCATATAGGCAAGAGTCTCTAGCCTAACCCTTGTTGGCCATTACGCTATTCATGTACCATTGCTTGGTTTTCCTTGGCTACTATGTTTTACCATTAAACCATTCCCTCCATAAACTTATCCAACCTAATCTTAAAACCAGACAGGTCCGTCGCCCCCACCGTTTCCCTCGGAAGGCCGTTCCAATATTTCACCCCTCTGACGGTCAGAAACCTTCGTCTAATTTCAAGCCTGAACTTCCCCCCGGCCAGTTTGTATCCATTCGTTCTCGTGTCCACATTAGTACTAAGCTGGAATAATTCTTCTCCCTCCCTTATATTAACCCCTCTGATATATTTGAAGATAGCAATCATATCCCCCCTCAGCCTTCGCTTTGTCAGACTAAACAACCCAAGCTCCTCTAATCTCTTTTCATACGACAGGTTTTCCATTCCTCTGATCATCTTAGTCGCCCTTCTCTGCACCCGTTCCAGTTTGAGTTCATCTTTTTTAAACATTGGAGACCAGAACTGCACACAGTACTCCAAATGAGGTCTCACCAGCGCCTTATATAACGGAAGCAGGACCTCCCTATCCCTACTAGATATACCTCGCCTAATACATCCCAAGACCGCATTGGCTTTTTTCACCGCCACGTCACATTGTCGACTCATAGTCATCCTGCGGTCCACAAGGACCCCTAGGTCCTTCTCCTCTTCCGTTACTTCTAACCAATGCGTCCCCATCTTGTAACTAAAATTTTTATTAGTCATCCCCAAGTGCATCACCTTACACTTTTCACTATTAAATTTCATCTTATTTCTGACACTCCAATTCACAAGCTCGTTCAAGTCTCCCTGCAGAATATCCCTATCCTCCTCCGAGTTTGCAACTCCTCCCACCTTCGTATCATCCGCAAACTTTATCAGCCCACTCTTGCAATCGGTCCTGAGGTCAGTTATAAATAGATTAAATAAAATGGGTCCCAAAACCGAACCCTGAGGCACTCCACTAGTAACCTCCCTCCAACCCGACAATTCACCCTTTAATACGACCCGCTGCATTCTCCCCATTAACCAATTCCTTATCCACCTCTGGATTTTCATATCGATCCCCATGTTTTTCATTTTAACCAATAATTCCTCATGGGGTACTGTATCAAACGCTTTACTGAAATCCAGGTATATTAGGTCCACCGCATTTCCTTTATCTAATAAGTCAGTTACTTTCTCAAAGAAGGAGATCAGATTCGTTTGGCACGATCTGCCCTTTGTAAAACCATGCTGTAATTTATCGCATTTGCCATTAGCCTCAAGGTCCTCAACTAGTTTCTCTTTCAGAATGTTCTCCAGCACCTTGCACACTACTGATGTTAAACTAACAGGCCTATAGTTACCCGGGTCACTTTTTTTCCCTTTCTTGAAAATAGGAACCACATTGGCTATTCTCCAGTCTAACGGGACCACCCCCGAGTTTACAGATTCATTAAATATAGTCGCTAATGGGCCTGCTATTTCCCGCGCCAATTCCTTCAATATTCTCGGATGAAGATCGTCCGGTCCACCCGACTTAGTCCCATTAAGGCGTACTAGTTTTGTTTCTACCTCGGATGCGGTAATCCCCCATCCTGTATGCCCCTCTGTAACGGTGCTAGTATCTCTAATACCTTCATTGGCCTCATTAAACACCGATGCAAAATATTCATTGAGATATTGCGCCATGCCTAGATTATCTTTAATCTCCTCTCCGGCTATAGTCTTCAGCGGTCCCACTTCTTCTTTCTTTGCTTTCTTCCTATTTATATGGCTGTAAAACTTCTTACTATTACTTTTAATTCCCCTCGCTAAGTCCAACTCTTCCCGTCCTTTGGCCTTTCTCACTCTATCTCTACATTCTCTGACTTCACTAAGGTAAGTTTCCTTACTGATCCCTCCCCTCTTCCACTCTTTGTACGCTTTCTGTTTTTTCCTAATCGCCCCTTTCAGTCGGTCGCTCATCCAGCTCGGTCTAAATCTCTTGCTTAATAATCTTTTTCCCTTTTTGGGGATACAGGCCTCCGACAGCTCATGCATCTTTAACTTAAAGTAATCCCAGGCTTCTTCTGCCTTTAGATCCCTTAATACGTTTGCCCAATCCACTTCCCTTACCAGTCCCCTTAATTTGTTAAAATCGGCCTTTTTAAAATTATAAACCCTAGTCTTTGACTTAATTCTGGTAGTCCTTCCATTTAGTTTAAACCGAATTAGCTCATGATCACTGGAGCCCAAGTTGTCCCCCACTACCACTTCCTCAACAAGGTCCTCACTACTTACCAGAATCAAATCTAAAATGGCCTCCCCCCTCGTCGGCTCAGCTACCACTTGATAAAGGAATTGATCTGCAAGCACATCTAGGAACCTCTGAGCCCTATTATTGCTACTAGCGTTTGTTCCCCAATCTATATCCGGGAAGTTAAAGTCCCCCATAATTACACAGTTTCTATTAGTATTTACTTCCCTTAACACATTAAACAGTTCCTTATCCATATCCTGGGTCGATCCCGGCGGTCTATAGCACACCCCAAGCACTATCCCCGGAGAGGCTCTAGTAGTCCTTCTACCCAGCTTGAGTATCGCCCAGACGGACTCCGTGTTATCTATTCCATCCACTATTATTTCTTTACAGCTTAATTCACTATTGACATACAATGCCACCCCCCCACCTTTACCTTTATCCCGGTCTTTCCTAAACAGCGCATACCCCTCCATACCTGCGTTCCAGTCGTGACTGCCATTCCACCACGTTTCAGTTATTCCTACGATGTCCGGTTTCAGTTCTCGGACCAAGAGCTCCAATTCCCCCATTTTATTACCTAGGCTTCTCGCATTGGTGTACAAACACCCTAATGTATGTTGTTTAGCCTGCCTCCCATTAGTATCACTGTATGTTGCGGGCCTCTTTGTGTTTGTCCCCCCTGTCCTTCCTATGTCCAATCTCATCTCCCCGGCTATGTCTCCTCCTATTACACTCATCTTCAATACTGGAAACTGGCGTGGAGATTAACTGTGCATCTCCCAACCATCTCCCCAAACTTCCTAGTTTAAAGATGACAATGCAGGGCTGATTTTACCCAAGAATTGTTCTGTGACTAGCAGGAGGTAGGCAGGCAGGTGCACACAAGGGATGTTTTTCAGCTGCAAAATAAAGAGGAAAGGAAATGAAAGGAATTCAAACATGAAACTGAAGAACTATCGTCAGTGAAACCAGCCTCTGTACCAGATGACTGGAAGGTAGCTAATGTAATGCCAATTTTTAAAAAGGTCTCCAGAGGCAGTCTTGGCAATTACAGGCCAGTGAACCTAACTTCAGTACTGAGAAAATTGATAGAAGCTATTATAAAGAACAGAATTCTAAGATAAACATGATTTGTTAGGGAAGAGTCAATATGGTTTTGGTAAAGGAAAGTCACGTTTCACTAATTAGAATTCTTTGAGGGAGTCAACAAGAATGTGGTTGATCCAGTCCATATAGTATACTTGAATTTGCAGAAAGCCTTTGACAAAGTCCCTCACTAAAGGCTCTTAAGGAATCTAAGTAGCCATGGGATAAGAGGGGATGTCCTCTCATGGATCAGTAACTGGTTGAAAGTCAGGAAACAAAGAGTAGGAATATATGGTCAATTTTCACAATGGAGAGAGGTGAACAGCAGGGTCCCCCAATGATCTGTACTGGGGCCTGTGCTGTTCAACATATTAAACAATGATCTGGAAAAGGGGGTTGTAGCGAGGCAGTGGGACACTCCACAGCCCCGCTGAGGGCCGAACCTCCCCTAATCCCAACGTAGGCGGAGCCACTGGGTCCGGCGCCCGCCCCTTTGAGGTCACAGCCCCAACCCGGAAGTATAAAAACTCGCCTGCAGAACTCAGTGGAGCCCAGGCCGGCGGAGAGAGCAGACGTCTGTGGCCGAGCTCCCGCTTGGGAAACAGCCGCAGGCCGCGACCGGCCTGCTGAATCACCGGGCCGGTCGAGCCTGCCCTGTGCCAGGTACCCCGAGGAGGACTGGCCAACCCTGCCCCGTGCCAGGTACCCCGAGGAGGAGCCGAGCCTGCCCCGTGCCAGCTACCCCGAGGAGAAGCCGAGCCTGCCCTTTGCCACCTACTCTGAGGAGCCAATGCTGGTGGAGAGCACCAATGACAGCAAGGCGGCCCAGGTACCATATGACGGGGAGTGTGGAAGTAGCCGGGGGCAGCCGACCCCAGCACTGCCAGAGCCGATGTCAGGATCTCCACTGACAGCAGCGAGTTTCTGTTGCTGCTAGGGCCCCGGGCTGGGACGCAGTGGAGTGGGAGGGACTGCGTCCCCCCTGCCACCCACTCCTTGGGTGGCAGACTCCCCCCCTTTTTCCCTGGCCTAGAGAGGCTGGGGGCTGCTACAAACCCCGACCCAGCCCCTGCTTAAGGGCCTGGGCCTCTGACTATCTGCTTGCTGCCCCGCCCTGACCTAGGGCCTGGGTCGCTACAAACCCTGACCCAGCCCCTGCTTAAGGGCCTGGGCCTCTGATTGACTATTTGATTACTGCCCCGCCCTGACTTAGGGCCTGGGCCGCTATAGACTTTGCCTCAGCCCTTGCTTAAGGGCCTGGGTTTCGGACCTCTGGACTCAGCCCCTGCTTATGGGCCTGAGCCCCTAACTGTGTGCCTGTTGCCCCGGACTACTGCCGGACCAGAGCGAGGCGGTGGGACACCCCACAGCCCCGCTGAGGGCTGAACCTCGGCCCAAACCTACTACAGGGGTAAATACTGAAGTAGCAAAGTTTGCAGATACAAAATTATTCAAGATAGTTAAGTCTAAAGCAAGGAGTTACAGAAGGAGTCTCACAAAACTGGGTGACTGGACAACAAAATGGCAGATGAAATTAAATGTTGATAAATGCAAAGTAATGCACATTAGGAAAAAATAACCCCAACTATACAAATACAATGATTGGTTCTAAATTAGCTGTTACCACTCAAGAAAGAAATCTTGGAGTCACTGTGGATAATTATCTGAAGACCTCTGCTCAATGCACAGTAGTATGTTAGTAATTATTAAGCAAGGAATAGAAAATAAGATAGAAAGTATCATAATGTCGCTACATAAATCCACCTTGAATATTGTGTCCCTCTCTAAAAGGATATAGTGGAACTGGAAAAGGCTCAGAGAAGGGCAACAAAGATGACCAAGGATATGAAATGGCTTCCATTAGAGGAGAGACTAAAAAGATGAGGGCTATTCATCTTAGGAAAGGGACTATTAAGGGGGGATATAATAGAGGTCTATACATTCATGAATGGTGTGAAAAAAGTGAATAGAGAAATGGTACGCAGTTTTAATACAAAAAAGTAGTACTTTTTCATGCAATGTACAAATAACCTCTGAAATTCATTGCCTTGAGATGTTGTGCTAACCAAAAATATAATCAGAATCAAAAATGAATTGAATAAGTCCATGGAGGATAGGCCCATCAATGGTGATTAGCCAAGATGGTCAGGGATGCATCCCCAGGCTCAGGGTGACCTAAACCTCTGACTGCCAGAAGCTGGAAAAAGGAGACGGGTGGATCATCAGAATTGCCTTGTTCTGTTCACTATGCCTGAAACTCTAGTACGGATCCACTGTTGAGACAGGATACTGGGCAGGATAGACCTTGGTCTGACCCAGTATGGCAGGTCTTATGTTTTTATTTCCTGCTGTCTTCACGAGGTATAGCTGAGAGCAGACTTTGATCTATTATTAACCTTTTTTATTATAGGAAAATGTCTAAACTCACATCTTTAGGTGGTGTAAATTGAAGAAGTTCCATTGACTTCAATTGAGTTAAATCTATATAAACACCAGTTGAGAATCTGGCCTTAATTTTGGAATGTAGAATTGAAAAGCAAAGCCAGAATACATTCCTCCTCTTGAGTCTCATTAGCTAATGCTCATCTGGTCACTGCCAATTTAGTTGGGTAGCCTATATTTGACCTTTTTTTAGATAAAAATTATATATAAGGGAGGCCTAGAGCTCTGGACTGGGACTCAGGACACCTATGTTCTAATCCCAGCTCTTCCATTGGATTGCTAGGGGGCCTTAGGTAACTCACTTCTCTCCATTTGTTTCCTCATCTGTAAAATTGGATAATGATGCTTACCTTCTTTGTAAGGTGCTGTGATAGAGCTCGACTCACCACTGTGGCGCCTCCTGCTGGCTGTCCTTGGAATTAGCTCAGGGTTGTCAGTGCACCCTCCTCAGGTGGTGTCTCGCCTGTCATCACTCCCTCCCTGCATCCAGGACTGTGTCGCTCCATGGACCACATCATACTCTTCTGGACACAGCCCTCCAGCTGTGCCCTATTCAGTTCTTTCCCCCCTTCCGGGGGACCAGCAGTCCTCAGTCCAACCACTTGCCTCAGTGACAATCTTCAGTCCCAGTTCTAGCCACTCCTCTCAGTGGCAGAGTGCAGTCCATGCACTGACCACTTCCCTCAGTGGCAAGTGGGGGCAAGGGAGCCTGGGCCCACCTGCTACTCCGGGCCCTGACCCGGGGACCCTATAGCCGGCAGTCATGTACTGCTCCTTCTCCAGTTCCGCCGTCTCCTTCCCTGGGCCACTTCCCCACAACCCCAGCACCTCCTCTGCCCTTGTACCAGGGCCTCAGTTTGGCAACCATCAGCCTGGAGCTGTCTCATTCTCTGCTGACCTTGTCCAGCACTGCTCTGTCCATGTTGCTCCAGCCCTCTAAGCAGTCAGTTCTCCTCCCTCAAACTCCAGGGAGTGAGTGCCCCTGCTTTACTCTGCCCTTCTTATATGGACCAGTCTGGCCCTGATTGGCTCCTCCAAAAACCTGGCTGGCACTACAAGCCTTTTCTTTATTGACTGCCTCCTATGCAGCCTCCCTGGGGAGGCTTTAACCCCTTACATACCAGTGAGGGGCAGCTGCCCCATCACAGACGCTCTGAGATCTATGGATAAAAGGTGCTATATAAGAGCTAGGTATTAGTAGAGGTAGTTATTTTAAATCGGTGCTCAGTGATCTCTGAGTCTCAAATTATTTAGTTCATTATATTGCTTATCTTCTTTTAATTTTCTGAAAATGTGTGTAAGTCTTAAGTAAACATACATTAAATTATGGCAACTACAACGAGTGGCTCTTCTTAGTAGCTTTATTTTTTTATTTTTAATAAACATACAAAAATCATTAATATCTTGGAACATTTTTTACTTTTCCTCACAAATTATTATTAGGTGCATTTAATGAGTGAGTGTATGCCAATCTACCCAGCCATGCCTCAATTTAGAATTCTGAAGTGTTGACCTACATACCTACATATAAAATAATGAGGTTTGTAGACAACTGTATATGATAGCAAGAACCACCCGTAAAATACTACAGTAGTAAACAGAACTGGTCCAAATCACTGCAGTGACACTATTAGAAACTATAGTGTTTTTAGACCATTACTGTACAATCCTGTGGTGGTTTTTTTTAATAAGGACAAAATGTTCCGTGTCCTATAATGACTGCAGGACATCGAGGTAGTGGGATGCGTATAAGTACCCCATTATATAAACCTGTCTCTTACAGTGCTTGTGTATAAGGCTAGGAGACCTCACTATGACATTTCAGAATAGAAAACGTTGCCTACAAGATCTGGCTCATATAAGAGTACATATGTTAGGTTACATGGTGTGTGTGAAACTGTGGTGGTATTAGATCCCCCGACTTCCATCAAATCACTGCTCATGCTCAGGACAGGATAAAATAAGTAAGTAACGTGTGTTACGCTTTTCTTTCTTCCTGAAAAGTAACTGATGTGTTGCCCAAAAGCCTAGTTCCAGCAGGAGTAGCACAGTGGAAAATATAAGCCTTCCTATTGGCCTGAGTGACAGAAATGTTGATCTGACTCATGCAGTGATGCCCAAGGTTTTCTGGAGAAGCTTGTGTCTCAGAAGAAATAAGAGTGCAGTTTTTAATCTACATGGGTCCATAGAGTTCTGTTGGCTTGAGCACAACAGTGAGGAGGAACAGAAGAACTGTGTTCCATATCCATATCCCATGTGTAGCATTGGGAATGGAAGTGCTAATGACGTATTCATATGCCAGGGTTTTACAAACTGGGATAAAAAAGTACCAGAAAAACTTCCATTAGCTCTTCCAATTTAACACAGACCAATGGCTGCACAGAAGTCACTGGTGAAAAAGAGTGAAATTCTTTAACACTTATATTGCAATGATTGGGTTAGTCTATATGTATACACACAAACATTCATTTTGCATACTTCATAGTACATTTTGTGCATGCAATCATCTCTTTGCACCTATGTGTAAGTGAGATGAGAATCTAGCCTGCTGTGATTTCCTTCCCACACCCACCCTGCTGGTCCCAGCACTGTCTTCTGTGCCATACCAAGCATAGCTAGTTCTGGTTCTTCACTGTGGGGTTATCTTCCCGCCTCTTTATTTAAAAAATTGCTCATTTAAAAACTAGAGTTGCAACCTTGACTTTAGGTATATATAGTTGCAATTCCAAGCAATATACTCTTCTTCCCAGCAGAAGCAGTTGGGGCACCACAGATAGGGTGACCAGATGTTCTGATTTTATAGGGACAGTCCCGATATGGGGCTTTGTTTTATATAGGCACCTATTACCTCCCACCCCCTGCTATCTGGTTACCCTAGCCATAGAACAATAAAGAACAACCAAATACAAAAAATATAAGATAGAGGTTAATTAAAATAGAGACAAAATCCAAATCCAGACAACCCCTCAAGCATGGCAGCCCCTAGAGAATACAGCTATCAGTGGACATTTATTTTTTAGCTGGAAATGAGTAAAGATTGAACAGTAGTGAGAGCCCAATTCATAATCTTGAGACCCCAGCTGCACACACTCTCACCAATTTAAGGCAAACGGGTGTGACCACCAAAAGCTGGCTTGAGAAGAAACCTAGAGCAGAACAGGAAGACAGTAAACTGAGAACAGGTCCCATTGTTTGTGGCTAATGGGCCTGAACTTGCTCCCACTGCAGTGTATGGCAAAACTCCTGTTAAAATAAGTGGGGTATTGTCAGGCCCTTATATACATCAAAGCAAGGATCCAAACCTGCAACGCTTACCACTATTTTTTATTACTTCAGAACCTAAAAACCCCAATCAATAACCAGGGCCTATGGTTTTAGATGCTGTACAAAGAAGTAATGAAATCAGTCCTTGCCCCAAATTGCTACATCTTCAGTGTCAGACAGGAGGCAGAGGTGGATGAAATAGACAAACTGCTTGTTGGAAGGATGAGGTAAAAATAAAATGAACAGAGCTGAGTGGAAAAGCAGAACCAATGCTACACCCCGGTTGGTGTGTAGACAAGAAACCTTGACTGCAGGTTGGGTGCCATGGTGTAATTCACTTTTGGCACTTTGGCACAAAGAAAAGGCAGTTTTTAATCTCTCCCCAAATATTTTTTCCCTGCCTAGCCACCTTTTAATTTCTCTTTCCCTTTCTCATCAGCCTTATGGTTGAATGCTTTTACTTATTCACTATTCAAACCTTTACACTGCTGGGTTCTGTCATTTATATCATGTATGCTCCACCACCTTGTATAGTTTAATCCTGTAACAGCACTTTGGTACCCAGTGTGTGGAAAAACCACTGTATGCTTGTATTGTACATTCTGCTTCTCTGTTGAGTGTGACTGTGGTGTGAATGGCAAACACTAAGCACAGAGAGCATCATAACATCAGCCTATTACATCAAAAGTGTGAAACCACATACGGAAGCCTCCCAGGTTCAGCGTGCTTTCTGGGGTTTTTTCCCCCCTGCTTTCTGAGCTGAGCTATGACTGTAAACAGACCTTTTGTTTTTGTTCTTTTGCTTTTCATGCATCTCTTCCTGCATGGCAACTATGTGACTGCACAGTTACCTACAGAGCAGCAGAATTTGCCCTTTAAAAGCTTGCTATGCAATCTCATGATTATGGCTGCATTTTTTAAAAATAAAAGACTCATCTTGAGCTCCTTTGCTGGGTAAAATCATCACTGATTTCAAGTGAGATTTTTTTCTGCTTTATCCTGTTCACCAAGATCTTGGTAGATCACATGCAAACTGGTCTTAAACCTACTTCTATTCAGCTACTTGCTTTGATGGGTGTTTAATGCTATAACTAGGAAACAAAATATATGTATTATAAAATAATAACAATAAAGAGCCTGATTTTTCTTTCACTTGTACTGGTTTTACATCACTTATGTAAGGGGAGTTACTCTAGATCTACACTGGTGTAAACAAGGGAAGATTCAACCCCATTTGGTCTTTGCAGATGCATTCTAATCTAGACTGTAAGATTGCATTTTAAATTTTATTCTCTGAGCCTGATTCTTTACTTCCATATATCTATCACTCACCCACACCAGAGGTAATGTTTTACACCCCTCTTCAGAGGTGTGAATGTTAGGTGGTGTGATCTAGGTGATAGAAGGCCTGAGTTCTTGTCTTAACTCTGCCATTGGCTTGCTGTGTGTGACAATATGTAAATTTCAAGTTCCAATGGCTGAAAGTTGAAGCTAGAGAAATTCGGACAACAGGTGCAAATTTTCAGTGGTAACATTGGAACAACTCACCTAGGGATGTAGAGGATTCTCCATCACTTAAACTATTTAAATCAAAACTGGATGTATTTCTAAAAGATAGTCGGCAATCCTTCAGAGTTCAAGGATGATTGCCTTCCATGGAATGATGGCCAGTTATTGCTGGTAGATCTGCAGGTGGCTAATGAGACCAATCTGGGATTCACAGATCTTGCACAGCTGGGGCAGACATTTCCCAGTGGAAGGAGTGGCTCTGGATTGTTGAGTTGGGCTGCGGCATGTTCTTTTCTCCGTTTCTCTGTGTCCTGTTGTCTTTGTTGGATCTCGAAATACTGGGATCCTTACCATAAGGTCCTTTTCCATTTTGGTTAGTTGAGGGTTTGGGTTTCCCATGAGTTTGTTAATATTGTACTTGTTCATTTTGGCTTTGACGGTGTCTTTGAAACTCATTTTTTGCCCATCCATTGGCCATGGGTCAGTTGTGAGAACATGACCTGCAGTTGATTGTCAGGCATTTGAGGAACATGACCAGCCCAAAGAGTACGGTGGTAGCCAGTGCTTAATTTGTAACAAAAGAGGTGCCAGGCTCAAGCAATTAGGTGCTGGGTCTCAAATAATTTTTTTACATTCATAAGTAATGCAGCAAGTGTAGAGGCTATGAACTGCCAAACTTAGAGGTGCCAGGGCTCAGCCCTGGCAAACCCTGGCACAAATTAAGCTCCGGTGGTGTCTCTATTTTTACAGGTGGAGAACTGAGGCACAGACACATTGTCAAAAGCATACACAAATTTTAGGTGCTAAATTTGAGGTACCTATGGTCTGATTTTTTTTCAAAGAATGTAGCATTTTATAGTACTTTATATGTTCAAAGCACAGCTCCCATTGACTTCAGTTGTAGCTAAGTGCGTAGCACTTCTGCCAGTCAGACATCAGTTGTCCAAAGTTGCTCATGTAGCTAGTGAGCATCTATGAACATTTTGATTTAAGTGACTTACCCAGCATCACATGGGAACAATGGCATAGGCAGGGATAAAATTCTTTAGGATGACATTCAACTGTCTTAATCATAGACTTTCCTTTCTCTTTTGGCAGTCCCCTGCATAATTCACTACAAAACTTCACCCCTGAGCAAGACTATTGTGTGCATTGAATAAAGCTGGGGTTATGTGGAAAAAATAAGTTGATTATGTAATTAAAAACAATATCATAATGCATATATAAAAGGGGACTGAATTAAGGTTACACAGACAACCTTAATTCTAACACTTCCTAACTTCTGAGTGCTTGACTTTGCAATCTTAATAATGTGCTTTAATGTTGGGTTTTTCTTATTAATTTCCTAGCTTTTATAAAAGTGGAATGAAAACACACATTCCATCATGTGGCATCAAATTGACCCCCACAAGTCTGAAACCTATAGACCTCTGCCACTTGAGCTAATGGAGTATCAGGTTGTTATTCTCTGTGTGGACCACCACTAGAGGGGGTTGGGACAGTTTGTCAATGGCTGACCACAGAAGAATGGTGGGACTCAGGGATCTTGTGTTCCTTTCCAGGCTCTGAAGAGGCGTGTTTTCGTGGGCACAGGCTCTTCTGGTCATTCCCAACAAGTTTTTCCTCCAACTTGTTCCTGTTCCTGTCCTGTCTCTTTCCTCATCCCAGTCCCTTTCTCCTCACTTAGCCAATCCCCCCAGTCCCAGTCTCCTTGCTCAGCCATTCACAGTCCTCCATCTCCTTGTCCCCATTTCCCTTTTCCAGCCATTCCCGAGCCTTCCCTATTCATGTTCCTCATCCCCAGTCCCAGTATCCCTCCCCATGCTTCTCATCCAGTTTCAGTGTACTCTCCCCTTTGTCCCAGTCTCTTTACCCAGTCAGTCCCAGTACTCCCTTCAAATCAAGCCCCTTATCAAATGTCTCCTCCCCGCACCCAACTAGTTCTTAGTCCAAATCTCCTTTCCCTGTCACTCCCAGGCTCCTCATCCGTCAGTCTTTTACTCACTCTCAACTTTCCCCTCAGTTTCCCTCCTAGTCCCAGTCTCTGCCCTGGCTTCCAGTCTCCTCCCTCATTCCCAGTCTTCCTCTCCCCACCCAGTCTCAGTCTCTTCCCCAATGTTCTTTGTCCCATCCTTCCCCCCTATCCCTGAGATCCAACTCTTCCCCATCTGCATTCAAGTCATGTATCTTCCTCCTCTGTGGTGTCTGGCACCTTGGGGTGCAGGTGTCATTGAAGGCACAGGAGAGGCCATCTGCCTCTTCTTAGTTCCACTGCCCAGCCCCATCCTGGCCCAAAGTAGCCAGGAGCAGCTTTGCCCCCATACTGTAACCTAGAGCATGGTCACCCTGTGGAGATGCTGCAGGCACAGTCTGGTCAGCATCAGAAGCTAGGAGAGGCTGGGAGGACGGAATCTGGAGATTTTAGCTGCTAATATTTAAGAAGTCTGTAATGAGCATGTGAAAACAGATTTTTTTTTCCCAAGGGCTTATACAGTGGCCAAATGAGTCTTATGGGAAGAGTTGAGCAACCTTCATGAAGGCGATGCTATCGACCCCACCTGTAATAAAGTCCATATTCTGGACTCATTTACACAGAAGTAAATCTATGATCAGACTCTGGCTTCTAGTCTCTTTCATTCTAACTAAAATTAGGAACAGGAAAAATCAGACTGTGGAATGTGAACCACCCCAGTCTAAAGGCCAGCTTGCCCTTCCCTAAAATGAGCCTGTCTAAAAGAGTAGTTAATGGAATAAAACTGCTCCTCAGTGGACCATGGGCCTGATTCTCATGTGACCTATAGCCATTTTACACTTTTGTATCTATTTTATACTGGTGTAAGTAAGAGGGAACTATGGGCCAGATTTTCAAGTGCTCAGCAATCACCATCAGGGCCAGATTTTAAAAATAGCTCACATCCCATTTAGGGTATGTCTACACTGGAATAAGAAACCCACAGGACAGCTGAGACTGGCTTGGGTCAGCTGATTCAGGCTAGTGGGGCGAAGGCTGTGAGGCTAAAATTGCTGTGTAGACCCCTCATGGGGTCCCAGAGTTCAGGCTCCAGCCCAAGCATGAATGTCTATACAGCAGTTTTACAGCCCCGTAGCCCGAGCCAGTTGACCCAGGCCAGCCATGGGTGTTTAATTGCTGTATAGATATACCCATAGTACCTAAACAGGGGCACATTTTCAAAAGTGCTCTGCACTCAACAGCCCCCCCTCTGTGACACGAATTTTGGGTACTGAACTCTTTTGAAAATATGCCCCATGTGCTTCTTAAAACTGAGACTCAGTGAAAGTCTAGGCCTAAATTTTCAAAAGTTACTAGTGATTTTTTGGGTACCTAAGTGGAGATCACAGTTGCCAACTTTCACGTGATAAATAAACACCACGACTTTCACAATAAGACAAAAATCAAGCTAATCCCATTTCAAAACAAGGCCCAAACAAGCCAATCCCTAAGAAAACCAACACTCTATGTGACTAGATCCCCCTGGCATGCAGTCTGGGACTGTGGTGGGCCCACTGTGCACCCCTGACTCTCTGCCCACTTGCCCCTGCTTGCCGGGAGCCAATAAAAAAAGAAGAAGCAACAAGCTACAACAAGCAGCAAACTACAAGCCAGACAAGCTACAAGACAATTAAGCCAAAAACTAGCCCAATTTCTGCGTTTTTTCCGCGGTTTGGCATTTCTGCTGGAGACACCTTAAAGTTGCTTGATTTTCAGTAAGTGCTGAGCACTCAGCCTCTGAAAATAAGGCCCCTTTAGGTTGTCTCAAGTTCAGCACCCAAAATCCCTATTTTCTTTTGCAAAGCGATTGTTTCTTCTAGCTCATTTTTATACGAAGAAAAAAGTGAAGGAATTCCAGGCAGATCACTAAAGCCTTGGTGATGACACTTACACAGTGCAATGTTGTGTTCTATTCCAATGCCAGGTACAAGCAGACAGCATCAGTAAGCAGCAAGCACAGTGTCAAAAAGAGTTGCATTTTTTAAAGACAGCCAAGTATTCTGTTTGAAAAGCCCTGGGAACTGTCAAGAACTTTACTGTCAAGAGATTTGCTGGCATGCAATTTCTCAGGGAGTTCAGCATTAACTTTATTGTGAACTTATTCTATCTCAGAAATGAAGCAAAATAGATAACATATTTCATAATCTTCCATGTGCTCTTTATGAGGTTTTCTTGTTTTCCCAGTTTTATTCCCTATGCAGTCCTGGTGCTTGTTAATAAACTAAATAAATTAATTTCCAGCAAGCTCAGAATACTCAAGTGTCAGGAAAAACTGGAGACAATTCTGTAGCAACATTCATTTTAATTCACACACACATTGAAAAGAAACAATAACTAATTCAAATCTTCCCCATCAATCATTGTTCTTAAAACGTCTATAACCCTGTATATCCTGGATATTGATTCTTTAGCTGCACATTCTAAAACTTAGCTAGCTTTGGTCACTCATGAGCCAAACTTTATCTGATAACGAGCAATTGAAAGAAAAAGAAAACCTCCTTACTGAAGCCTCTGGGGGATACCAGGACTATTGAGCGAGGCAGCTACTCAAACTGATCTCAATAGTTCAACAAGATTAGACAATTCTCATTTGTTACAACTGTCATTCAAGGATTCAGACTTGTGACTTTTTTTTCCCCTAGCCAGACCGAGCAGTTTAATTTTACAAAGTCCCGAGGTCTAGGGTTGGATCTGAGGGCTGATTAGAATGCAGTCAATGAAACAGAAATAGTCTTGGTGCAGAAACTGTGCATAGCTGGAAAGAGGGGTAATTTGATCCTGTGCTATAGCTCTTAGAGTGCAGCATGGGTTGCCTCTTTGATACAAATGTGTATGTTGGTACTGGACAGTTCTTCGGTACTGGTGTTGTATTTGTAAACACAACCACTCTTTATTAGCTTGCTTTTTGACTTCCCCACTTATCAAGATCTCATTCACAAAACCACCACATTCAAACCAAATAACATAGAAGAATACGTTAATTACTCCCTCAGAGGCCTCACACAGCTGGGCAGTGACAACAAGGTCTATTAATATAGGGGAGTTTCCCTAGGCTGCTATTAATGCCTCTGCACAAATGTTTGTAGAAAGTCCTGCACAGTTCCTTTAATACTTCAGTAAAAGTTTTGTGGTTTAAACCTCTTAGAAGATGCTTATATATAACTAGGTGGAAAATCCCCTTATGAGAACACTGTTAGTAGCCAGACAGATTCTTCATGTTTGTTATTACAGAGTTGGAGAACTACAGCGAGGTGATATTTTGGCAAAGGTATCAGCTATGAAAAAGCTTTGTACAAGGCATCCTGGACCCATCATGTAACACCTTAAGAAGCAACAATAGCCTGATTATCTTCTCTAGATGTAAGACTAAGTTTAACAGCTAGTACCAGGCACAATAGGCCCTGATCTTAGCTGGGACCTCTAGGCACTGCTGTAACACAAATAAATAATAATAATAAACAAACAACCCAGCCCTATGACCCTCGACAGGAGCTTGACCTTTCCAAAGGCTTTCTCTGTCTTCTGTCATCCAAGCAGCCAATTTATAGTCCTTTCCCTGAGTACCTGTGGAAAGGAAAGGGGGAAGCTGAGCTGTTGTTAAGCCTTTGTCACATCTATCCTCAACAAACTAGAAAAGATGCTAAGATTTTTGCCATAAAATGAAGCCATTCCTCCGTGGAATGTTTGAGCTCTTACAGTTGTCTAATGAACTCCTGTGCTGTACAGCAATTTATATTATGGAATAGAAAGTGGGTGTGACGCAGTAGGGAGCAGGGCGGGTTGAACTGGGAATGTCGTCTAGTTTTGCTGGGACTGTCTGCATGGGGGATGGGATAGCAGGGGATGACTTTTCTTGAGGGATGATACCTGAGCCTGTAACCTGAGCCGGGAAGGGGGGGTTGGGCCAGGTGACACCTTTGCCCAGGAAACTGGACAAATGCTGGAGGAGGAGCCGGGGGGAGGGGGAGTGAGACGGCCGCAGTGGAGTTTCAGTTTTGGGCTGGCTGGGGAATCGGAGGGAACCCCAAGGCTGAGGTCTAAGATCCATACCCCCCAGAAGGACGTGACTTAAGAGGTCCTGGTTATGCCTACAAGCTCTGGTTTGGACTGTGTTCCTGTCGTCTAATAAACCTTCTGTTCTACTGTCTGGCTGAGAGTCATGGTGAATCGCAGGAAGCCGGGGGTGCAGGGCCTTGTCTCCTGCAAACTCTGTGACAGTGGGCAAACTGCAAAAGGTTCAGATAATCAGGGTATGATTCATGGGTACAACATAATCTGACAAGCCCAAAACACAGCCAGGCCCAAACCCGTCACACACTTTTCCTCATGTGAACCTAGTCCTCTGCTTCTCCTCCTCGGCCATGTCCACCCTCCTTTTTGTCTCCTTCCCCCCTAGGCCAGGTAGATGGCAGAAGTGGCCTGGACAGTATATTTTGTATGGCTCACAGCATTCTTCCATGACTGCCCTCTGTTTCTCAGAGCTGTCTAGGTGTAGCACAGACGTATATCACAGCCTAGTGGCTTTGGTAAATCAAAGGGAATTCCAGTAGAATTTTGATGGGCCAAACAAAAATGTGCAGATCAAACATCCCTACACTCTGGTAGCTCCTGATATTTGCTCTTTCAGTCTGGTATCAAGCATGGGGGCTTTCTATCAGGCTCTTCACTTCTCCTGAGCAGAAAGGACACCACAGATGCTCTTCACCCCGGCCTTCAGAGCTGGGAGTGGCAGTATGGGACAATCTTCATCCCCTCTACATATTTTGAGTTGTGAAAGAATCTTGACCCCCATCTCAGGTCTCTGCTAGGAACCCAGGTTGGGCGAATGATAGGGGTTCTGAAAGTACTAGGAGAATCTTCATATTGAGACCCCAGGTCTCAGGCAGAGTGAAGAGCGGGGACTCAGATCTTAAATCCATTCCTTTTCTCTATTTTAATCTAGAACGAGCAGACTTGTCTACACTGGGGAAAATACTACCTTGGTAGTAACAGTGGAAGCTCTAGTGAAGACTGGAGATGACTGATTTTATGACTAGCAATAATAAAAATGCCTGCCCTCTTTCTACAATCCAGCTTCTGTTGTTGCTACCACTAATGGAGCCAAACTGGTGGTGAACTATAGGTTCTGATTTTGCCAATGTAGGTACAGCTGAAGAGTGAGTGGAGCACCAGTAAAAAAATCCTTCTTCCATTACTAGCTGGGCTATGTGGCTAATGAAAGGACTGGTCCCATGGGAAAATGTCTTATAGCCCCACACTGCAGTCTCAGCCTGTGGATGAAACACCACCGAATGTGGGTATTTACCTGAAGTTTCTCTAAGCTATCCAAGTCTGCAAAGTTGGGCCGGAAATCTCATGACAGAAGGCTTTCTCCAGAGACTTCTGGTTGTTTGTACTTCCAGCCAAGCTAGAAACAGTGCAGGAACAGCTTCTTTGTGGTATTTCTGCACTTCCTCTTCCAGCTCTATTTTGAATCCACAAGTGCATGGAAAAAATAGTTTACAGAACTTCAGAAATGTTGCATTTCAGAAGAGGGCAGAGGTTCATTCGAGGGTGGAGTTTTCTGAACTGGTTCATCCTTCCTTTCCCTGAGCTCATTCCTTTGGGAGTGAAAATGTGGCTTTTGTGAAAATGGTATTTTTGTGCACATTCTCATCATCTTTTTTTATAATTGTTATATCATTACCTTCTCCTGTCCAGGGTCCTTTTAATAGAATTATAAGAGATGGAGTTGAAAAAGACCAAATAGCTCGATGGTTAAAATTATCTATGTGTATTTTCAATGCTCCAAGAAATGATCTTGCTCTTTTCTGATCTTGGTGGCCTATAGCAGATGACCACTGTTGACTGTTCATTCACATCCCTTACCCAAAGAAATTCACCCCCATTATATTCATTTTTGAACTGGAGGTTTACAATCTGCAGGCACTATGCATGCTCTTCAAATATACTACCAACCCTCCACTAGTTTTTCAATTGCTGTCTCTCATATAGAAATTATATTCTTCAATATAGACATTCAGTTGTGGGAATCATCCCACCATGGTTTAGCTATGTCGCTTAGATCACATACTTCCTCATTTAGTATTGCATCTGGTTCTTTTTGTTTCCCACTTTTCTTGTATTTGTGCAAAGACATTTTAGTGCACTCATCCTATTCTAGATCAGGGGTCGGCAACCTTTCAGAAGTGATGTGCCAAGTCTTCAATTATTCATTCTAATTTAAGGTTTTGCGTGCCAGTAATATATTTTAACCTTTTTAGAAGGTCTCTTTCTATAAGTTTATAATATATAACTAAACTATTGTTGTATGTAAAGTAAATAAGGTTTTTAAAATGTTTAAGAAGCTTCATTTAAAATTAAATGAAAATGCAGAGCCCCCCGGACCGGTGGCCAGGAGCCGGGCAGTGTGAGTGGCACTGAAAATCATAGGCAGTGCCATAGATTGCCTACCCCTCTTCTAGATCTTCATTTTTTATTTCAAAACAATTCCCTCTTCTGCTATGTGACAATTACACTCCAAATTATTTAATTTGTACTAAAGTTCCCCATCTCCTTCTTGTCTACTTTGTTTAATGTCTGCCTCACAAATCCTGCTAGTTTTGAAGTTGGAAGTATGCTTCTGCTTAATTGGAGACTTTCTAATCCAGTGCAGAAGGCCTCCATCTAAAAAAAGACTTCCATTAAAGAAGCCTTACATTCGGGGAATACCAAAGCCTCTTTACACTACTGGTACATACCTTATTTGGTCTCTAAGGCCACGTCTACACTACCCGCCAGATCGGCGGGTAGTAATCAATCTATCGGGGATCGATTTATCGCGTCTCATCTAGACGTGATAAATCGATCTCCGAATCGACGCCCGTACTCCACCTCGGCAGGAGGAGTAAGCGGAGTCGATGGGGGAGCCACGGCAGTCGACTTGCCGCCGTGAGAACAGCCAGGTAAGTCGAACTAAGATACTTTGACTTCAGCTACACGAATAGCGTAGCTGAAGTTGTGTATCTTAGATCAATTCCCCCCCGCCCCCCAGTGTAGACCAGCCCTAATTCTCCCTTGACTTGTGGTTGGCACCAGAAAACTCTCTCTAAGGCTATGTCTCTAAGGCACCAGAAAACTCTCTCTAAGACTACCTCGGTAAGTTGACCTAAGTTACGCAACTCCAGCTACGTGAATAATGTAGTTGGAGTCGACATAGCTTAGGTGTCTACACCACTCTGGGTTGACGGGAGACACTCTCCCATCGACTTACCTTACTCTTTTAGTTTGGGGTGGAGTACCAGGGTTGACCGGAGAGTGATCTGTGGTTGATTTAGCGGATCTTCACTAGACCCGCTAAATCGACCCTGGATGCATCAATCATTGGATCGTCAATCTGGCAGTAGTGTAGAGATAGCCTAAGAATCACCATATTGGCATTACCCCAGTCTTCCATTTTTATCCCAGGTCCCTTTAAAGTTTCATCATCATGTTAAATTTTCCTCCACTGGTGTCTTTAGTTATCAGTGAAAATTTCCTAGTTTCTTCTAGGATATCTGATACTTTTTATTGAGATAGAGTTTGTCATGAAAGAGGGAGATAACCATCATCTTTCCTTTATCTGGATCACCAATATCTTGGTTCAGATTCCTCTAAGACAACTTTTTTGTTCTCAAATAACAGAAGTTTTTGTTCTCAAACATCAATGAAGATTTACTGCAAAGGCAGCCTTCATCTAGTGATTAGGTGACATAACTAGCAATTTACACCTGTGCAAACAGAATACAAAGCACTATGGGTCAGATTTTCAGCTAGTGCAAATTGATGTTACTCTATTAAAATTAGGGAGGAGGATCTGGCCCTCTGAAATCAAAAGAGAAGTTTTTTACACTCACTTTGCACAGGTGTAAATTACTACACAAAATGCAAGACCATGGCAAATCAGGTCCAAGGAGATGTCTGGTTTACATACAAAGATGCATCAATTTAAGTCAAGGTGTGAGTTTGTAGCAGTTTAATTAAACCAGTACAATGACGTGTGGGCTCTCTTTTACATCGGTTTAAACCTGGCTTACTGCGGTTTAGTTTGCAATGTTTAAACCAATATTAGAGAGTCTAGACACAAAACTGCACTGGTTTAACTAAGCTGTTTTCAGTTAAACTGATGCAACTTCTTTGTATAGACAAATGCTGAGTATGTAGTCCTTTATATGAACACTAGATTAGCCCTGACTGCAATCTATTTATAAACAGAAGCACGTAGGCTGAATGACATGAAAGTCCCTCACCAAACTAATGTTGTTTTGAATGTGTATATTCTTACAGTCAGTTATACTACTACTAATTATTATTAATAAAAATGTATATTGTGATAGTGTCTACAGGCCTCAACCTTGTTGGTGCTCCATTGTGCACTTAGGGAAACAATAATGGGATTGTGTGGGCTTTGCTGAGCTGGCTACATAGGGACTGGACTTGGTTGAAAAATTTCTGTCAAAACAGAAAATTAAATTTTTGACTAAATAGAAATATTCACAGAAAGTGTATTCTTTCCTCAAAAATTTTCTATTATTTTTGTCAAAAAATTAAAAATCTTGCAAACTTTTTGATTTTCAGCATTTTGCTCAAAAACTGAAAAGAAAAAAAGGTGAAACTTTCCATGTCATGGCCCTCCCCACACTCCATTTTTCTACTAGCTCTGATTCAAACCTGATAACCCCCTCACTCAAACTCCTTTACTCTGCTGTAGCTCCATTTGCATTCTGACATCCACTGCTATAAATGACAGGTTTCAGAGTAACAGCCGTGTTAGTCTGTATCCGCAAAAAGAAGAACAGGAGTACTTGTGGCACCTTAGAGACTAACAAATTTATTAGAGCATAAGCTTTCGTGGACTACAGCCCACTTCTTCGGATGCATA